>NC_086357.1:25686292-25986292 GCF_036324505.1 Eleginops maclovinus | reverse complement strand
TCCTCACCGGGTTAAACTCACCTCGGCAGGACGTCCTGTGGTGGGTCGACGAAGCAGAAGTGACATCATCAGGCGCCATTGTGTCACGGATGATATCAGAGGATGGCAAATCTTACAGTGTCGCCGCGGTGTGGGAGGTGCCGGCAGCAGAGTGGAGGTCCGGGTCCACGTACTGGTGTGGGACGGTCCAGGTGGGGCGGGTCTACAGAGAGAAACTCTGCTCACAGGACTGATAGTGACCCAGAGGTCAACGGTTTCAGACCCAGACCAGACAGACTGCAGTAGCAGGACCAGCTGATGATTCGTGAACTTAACTCCTGGTGCTGTGATCATGTTATCCTATATTCACATTTTGCCCCTTTAAAAGTAAAAATACCAAACCCATCTGGGCTCAGCCTCTGCAGATGTGTTGAAGCTTTGGACTGTCAAACCTGTAAAATAAGCAAGCTATGATTCCTTTTTCAAAAACTGTTGATGTGTCCTGGTTGAGGTCATTTTGAATCTGTTTTGAGTTTCTTTGCGTTTCAATGTTGTTGTTTTTTTTGCGCTTTTTTATTTCTTTGTGTTTTTGTGTGTTTTTGTCAGGAATGCTATTAGGGATTTCTTTCTAGTTTTTAAGCATTCATTAGATTTGTAATATCTCTGCATGTTTGTTTTGGTCATTCTGTGTTCTTTTACTTCTCAACCGGAAATGTCTGTCCATGTCTGTGTGTTTCCTCCAGAAGAAAGATCCAGACTGAATTGTCCTTTACTGTGCATGTGATGTAAAAACCCTGGTCAGAGCCCTGCAGGATGCAAACTGAGTCTTTAATCTGATATGATCAACAGAAAGTAAATAATACATGCAGAGATACACATGTTAACAGCTGTCACACTGTCCGTTTATATCCTTTAAAATAAAAAAAAGGTACGAGTTCACTCAGCAAACACAAAACAATAAACACAGTTTACAGTTTAACCCGGCCCTCCCGCCCCCTGACTGTCCCTCCGAATAAATAGAAGCAAAAATATTCATGTTTTTACACAAGAGTATAGATGTAAATCAAATATACAGAGTACATGCTTTCTACCATGACAGAAAGTTATCCAGTGAGTTTCATTTGGCAAGAAGTTATAACAGCAGAAGACTCGTTTTTACCAGAGGTTTTAAAGAGGAACCAAACTACACATCAGTCAGACCTTAGAAACGTTGTTCAAGACAAGCCCACTTTGACTTTTGACAACAGATCAGAGTGCTTTTTTGCCCAATAATGCCTAGAAAAGTATTTAAAATATGCACAAAACCTGGCGGAAAATGTAATAAAATTGACCGAAAAAAATGATTTGTAGGTGTTTTGATTTTATGGAGGATGTAAACATTTTTACAGATAATTTTATTTTTCTTCTCTATTGAAATCTAAAGTCTGTTAGTAAATAATGGGTTTTATAACTTTAGTATCATGTTCAAATTTGACACAGATTTACAAAACGCAAGGCTTTACTTTTTGTTGAATTTACAAGATGGAAAGTGGTATCTTTTTTTGGGGGTGGGGCTCCATCTCTGAAAAAAAACAGAAAAGCGATTTTTCTTTATAAATTAGCATTTTATTTGGTCTGTCCTGGCCACCGTAGATTTGTGTTTTCTTGTTTTTAGTGGGCAAGATTTATTTGAGATGCTTTTATTTATTATTATTTTTGGAAGCCCCTGTACAAAGAGAGGTAGAACGTGTGGTCGAAAGGGTTTCATTTAAACGTTTACTTTGCTTCTTCAACTTGCACCCTATCTTTCCACATTTGTATGTAATGGGGATGAAATGTGTTGTTAATTCATCACTATCAACGTATGTCCTGCTTGTTTTTGCCTCAGCCAGGGTTAGATTATTAAGAGTATTTGACAACATTACGGAGAGGACCCATGCAGAGAAATTAGACCTTTTTCTTTTCGCTCTGTATGTAAGTGTGTCTATCCCATGCTACACTCATTTTCAGATTCATATCAGTATTTTGTGTCTCTCCTGGGACATGTCTCCATGCTTTAATGTTCAAAAAGCTCTTTATCGTTCTCATACTGCCTGTGCTGCAGCACCTCTTCTCACCCTCTGTCTGAAACCAGAGCCCAGTCTGCTCTGATTTGTCCACCACCTGCAGATGTCCCGCCCCTTGACCTATCACATACAATGTGTTGGAGCGCTAGCCAACTGAAGCATGAGAGATAAATAGTGATGTCACTTTGTTCCGGGATTAAACAAAGGAGTCCAATGGACGTGATTCAGGCAGGGGGAACACAGGGATTTTGGCCTTTGCAGACCATTTACATGCACTAAAACCTTTATAACACACTAGGAAAGGGATACCCCCCAAAAAGATCATTAAGACCCCTTTAAGAATTGTATTTTGATTTATTCTGTCTAGGGTCCTTTCCAAAATGTTGTCAGACATTTATAAAACAAACTTTAAGTGGATTTACTTTGCCGCTGATGAATTGCCTGATAGGATTTCATTGCTGCCTGTTTCTCGATCAATACTAGACCAACATCTAAAATTGGTGTCCACATTATTCATTTAAAAATGAACACATGGGGAAACATTTCCAGGTTAAAAGATACCCTTGAATGACAAAAGTCAAATTTGGTATATTTTAGGGGGGGTCTGAACACTGATTGTGTCTCTGGTTGGGCTGTAAAGATGTCAGATATAATCTTGAAACCAAACTATGTACGGTGCAAACAGGAGATCATCGTCACACTGCTGATAGAAGTGTAAACAACACTGCGTTTCACTCGCTAAAACAACACGTCACTGAAATAAACACCGGATCTATCTACTCATTCGGCTGCAGAATAAATCCAGCGGGAGTCAACAGTAAAGAGTAGAAAGGATTAAAAACAAAAAAGAAGCAGATTGTGTCTTCAAACTTTTATCAGAGTCTCTTTGTCTGAAGCTGCCCGACACTCAAAGGGATGCAGAAGAAGAAGCAGCTCTGTTTCTCCTCGTCTTTCACACCAGTGTCCATGCAGACGTGTGTTTAATAAAGTTTAATAAAATACAATCAGCTCCGTCCTGAGCATTCGAGGAAAAAAGTCACCTTCTGTTTCCAAAAGAGGAAGAAACCAGAGTCTCTGTTTGTCCCGTTTCAAGTCTTTACATCCATCCGCCCGGAGCCTCAGTGCAGCGTCTCTGGTTTCTGTGTTTGTGCGGATTAAACCTTAGACACTGTAAACGAAGTGGACATAGCCTTAAAGTCTCAAAAGTAAAGCCTTAAGGGAAGTACCTTAAACCTACATGCTCTCTAACAACCAGCAGGGGGCGACCTACCTGGTTCAGAAAAATGTCTATGAGAGTCTATGAGAAAATGACCTTGCCTCTAACTTGATAAATTATCTCAGTAAACATGTTCTTGATGAGATTATGTTTCAAACCGCTAGTTCTAGTAATTCTAAATACAGCATTTTTTAAACTATGGTCCCACTTAGAGTAAAATAGACGATAAAGGAGCGGCCTTGTGATTGAAAGGTCGCTACCACTTACTATAGATACAAACAAAGTATGTGGTTGAGCTACTGAGGTGTTGGTAGGTGTTTGTAGACCAGAGCCAAGCTAGCTGTTCTCAGTCAGTCTTTATGCTAAGCTAGGCTAACCACATCTGGACCACGTCTGAACTTCTTACTATCTACGTGTTTTAATTGGCAGAAACGCACAGTCCAAACTGATGTCTGTTTTCCAAGAGCATCCGAGGTTAAACATTTTAAATTAATTTAGAGAGCAACATTTTCAAGAAAAATTGTCTCTCTACATTTGCATGAAACATATATTCAAATTCTCTGAGATTTAAGTCACAAATTTCATGGAAAATAGTCAGAAACTGCGCTTCACTTTGCAAGGTCGGATCTACTCTTCACTCAACTCCAGTATTCTCATAAATGTCAGTGTTTATTCTCATAAATGTGAGTGTTTATTCTCATAAATGTGAGTGTTTATTCTCATAAATTGACCACTTTAATCTCAGAGAATATCCCAAAAAGTACTCCCACCCCAAGGTTCAAATATAAAGATCTACAAGGATGATTTTCTTTCCCGGATTAAGAAACTTGTAAGTCCCTTGGTACGCTTATCCCTTATCCTTTCTCAAATCTTGAATCCTACCCAGCCTCCTTACTAAAACCCAGCAGCTCAACAAACACGGAACATCTATCCTAGCTGCAAAAACACCCAACAAACCCTCGAGTGTATCTGTTAGCACGTTAGCGTAGCCGCAGATATGGAAGTTTAATGTTAAACGTTAGCTCCGTATACAACAGAAGCTGTGGGTTCATTTGGTCCCTTTAAATGATTTGAGATGTTTGTAAAGAGGAAGATGAAGTGGAGTTTTTCTAAGCGATATGGGATCACTGGCAGGGGGTGGTCTTACTGGCAGGCTCCGCCCCCGGCGTGAAGCCGTTGCTGAGGCTGCTGGGACTTGGAGGCTTGGCCAGCGTGGCATCGACCCTGGGGGAGGGCTCAACCATGGAGTAGCTCTTCTGCTGCAGGCGGGGCTGTACCAGCATGGTTTTGGGGATGACGGACGCCTGTCGAATCCCCTCGACCCGGAGTGGCGGCCTGATGGGGGCGGGGCCTGTTGGCGTGGCAGCAGAGCTTGGCGGGGGTTCTGGGGTGCGTGGAGGGGACGGGGCGAGGGCGATTTGGTCGGAGGGCTTTAATTCGTCCCCCTCAGACGGTTGTTGGTTCGCAGGCGGGGCCTCTTCGTCACCGGGGGTGGGGCTGGTGGACTCTGGAGGCGGGTCCTGCTGCATGCTGCTCTGCCTGGACGTCCCCGAGCCGGGGATCTCACAGCTGTCAGTGCGACGCCGCGAGCTCTCGTGCATCCGACTGGTGGCCACGACGGCTTTCATGGCAGCCTGATGACAGAGTTACACGCTTTTATTAAACACAAGTCAACGTCCTCTCAGGATGATTTGACAGATTTGCCTGTGTATTTTCTAATAGAGCCAAAATTATCTGCCACAATGATTCTGCAGTATTCATTATCTGAATGTTGGAGTCTCTCAAATAAAAACCTGTGTGAACAGCGATGATTGATATTGAGCAGAGCAAGCTGAACTAGAAGAGCCACCAACCGGGTGTAGACTTTGCTAACAAAGGTAATGTAATGTAAAATGAGGTAAGCCAACTTTTTGATTAAACCTACAACGGACCCTTCGAACGCAATTGACAGAAATTGCCCCAAGATTTTTACCTTTTCTTAAAGTCTGAACACAGAGTTGAAGCATCCCGAGCAAGAAGAATAATTGAACACACACCCGCAATCTTTACACAAACATATAGTACATGTAAAGACTTGGATTTGAACTCTTCCGTGGTCAGGACTAAGACCTTACCTTAAGTTTGCGGCGAGCGTTAAACTCCTGTAGCTTCCTCTGGGCGGTGTCCATGTGAGAGAAGCGGGCGGCTTTGCCGAGGACCCAGGGGTGTTGCAGGGCCTCCCGCACACTGAGACGCTTGTGAGGGTCGAGGACGATCAGCTTACTGACCTGCAGAGACATAAACAGGGTAATTTAAAACAGATCCAAGTGAGGAAGAGCCCTCCAAGCATTCACCTACCAAATGTCACTAAAACACACTAAAAATGACCTGAAAAAGAGATAGAAATGGCTGCAAATGTCCAGAGGAGAGACTCACCAGATCCTTGGCGTTGAGGGAAACGTCGTCCCACCACGGAGACACAAACTCGTAGTCGCAGTTCAGGATTCGGCTGTACATGTACTGATCTCCCCTCGGGTCGAAGAAGGGCTCGAACCCACAGAGTCTGGAGAACAGGACGCAGTGAGTGGCACAGGAAATACAGCTCATTATATAGTTGCTCTTCAATATGTTACTTGTGGCTCGGACAATGGCTGAACAACTTTACAAATGTCACAGTTAAACAACATTTTACGGATAATATGGGAAGCAGAAATAAATGTGTTGATCCTTTTTCTAGGTCTGATCTAAACTATTGTAAGCGTTGGTCATTGTAATCACAAGGGGCTGAAGTGCATATTCTAAATACTACAAAGCATTCATGTGTTCTTTCAGGTAAGTTTACATTTCTTCACGCATTCTAAACACAAGTTAAATTACATTGTAGGAAAGTAAGCTAACACGTCTTTTTTTAAGGTACAAAAAATCAATGCCAATCTGCTGTTTTGGACCCTGATAGTTTACTGATTTCAATTGATTTATTGAGTCAAATTGAGAACATGGGGTAGGGGTGTGCTTCAGCCTCTTGTGGCCGAAAAGAGTACTACAAAAATAAAGACACCAAAAGTAACCGGATCACCAGATTTGATTTTTTCTCATTTGCCTCTCTGGGCTTCTTTATTTCAAATGACTGATCAGAAAACTTCCGACTGTACACAAACATTAGAGTCGTTATCGACAGTGAACCCATTTACAGTCTCCGTTAACACACCCAGTTAATGTCTGAGGAAATTGGTAAACAGGAAGATGTGTTTCACATTAGTACTGAGATCTGCCGGCACAAAGTTAAATCCCTACACTGTCTTCTGTCTGTACTGCTGTTGCCATATTATCGACGAAAAAATGTCCCAATTTGGGATCAATAAAGGTCATCTTATCTTATGTCCCGTATATTGTGAACCTCTATGTTGCATTTTTTCAATCAAATTAAATAAATAATATCTTTAAAATATGAACAATTGTTTTTACTGCTTTCACTATAGTTTTCCACATTGTGATGCACTAAATTAATATGCACTGTCTCTCTTTAATACACTAATAAAATCACTTTATTGAGACTGATGACGTAAAACTTTGAAGTGAAACCCAAACCGACAGACTGATAAATCCATTGATCATATTCTACAGATCTAAATGTTTTAGCAATTATACGAAATGTAAAATAATCATTACTTGTAGTAATCAAAGCTAATCTGAGATAAATGAGAGACTTCATTGTTGAATTACCATTCTGAATAATGTAGTAAAGTAAAGCTGCAGAGAGATCTAAATATTGCATAAAACCTTGTTAATATCAGTCAAAAATGAGCTGTATTTAGTGGGTTTTTTGTTTGTGCTGCCCTAAATGTTAATTAATGTCCACTGTCTTCTAAATAAACAAATAAAATCCCCGTTATGAGACAGACAGTGAAACCCAAACAGATAGAGTGATGAATCCTGAGTAATGAGGGAGGTGTGAGCGGACTCACAGGATGTAGAGGATGACGCCCACCGACCACATGTCCACCTCGGGGCCGTACGCGTTCCCCCGCAGGATCTCCGGAGCTACGGGCGTAGAGAGAGAGAGAAAGGAGCCCGTTAGACGCCAGATGGCCGACAGAAGCTCCATCTGAGAGTAATGTGAAATCCCACGGAGCAACGGGTGCGGTTAACGCATCGCTGCAGCCGCTGCCGGACATCACAGCAACAACACAGGTCATTGAACACACCTCCAGCTGATATGGTACTGTACTTCTACTGAAAAATACTGGTACTGGCTCTTTCTGAAACCTGGATGTGTTTTTAATTGTAATTTCTATTTTTATGTGTAATATTTTATGCATGCCCTAATTAATATTTAGCTATTTTTGGCTGTTCACTTTTGCTGTGACAATGTACATTTCCCCTCTGTGGGACGGATGAAGGTAGTCTGATTCTGATTTTGACTATTGGGGCCAAGGTAAAGTCAAACTGGGGGTGTGAGAGGCAATTGGGAAGAGGTGGATTATCCTAAACTAATCCTCTCTTTAGCCACCTCGGGTAAGGGGAACAACACATTTCCAAAATGCACACACAGAGATTAAAATGATTTATTAAACAAACCTACGGAGGCCGACAGGTGCAAATGCGCTGCAACGGCCTAAAACACTTCCATTCGGAGAAACACGCCGAGCTTTAAAATATGATGCAATTATAAAAACACAAATGTTCCAAAACACGTGCAAATGAAGACACATCTTCACAAACACATTTAGAAAACAGACAGTTGGCAAACTTTATAATCCCAGAATGTCAACAAGCGCTCTGGTCCCAGCTGTGTGCATCACTTATTAGTGTCCCCGTTTCCAAGCTGCACATTTTTGGGGGGTTTTCACTTTCCTGTAGTGTGGTATATAGGATTGTGTGCACGTAAATGGTCTGAAAAGGCTACAATCCCTGTGAATCTATTGGCTAGTAGTAGTAGTAGTAGTAGTAGTAGTACTTCAACACATTGTACGTGATAGGCTGGGGGCGGGACATCATTAAAGCCCTTGACCAATCACAACAGAGCCGTCCAGCTAACCAATCAGAGCAGACTGGGCTCTGGTTTCAGAAAGAGTCAAATGGGGAGGGACAAAATACAAACATAAACCTGATAACAAGCTTAATAGGGCCCCTTTAAGTCCTGGTGTTATCACAGTGAGATAAGGTATAAACTCACCGCAGTAGCCCGGTGTGCCACAGACCGTCTTCATGGTCACCTGATCGTCGATGATTTTGGAAAGACCAAAGTCGGCTATGAGAGAGGAAAAGCATTTCTCCATGAATTTCAAATAAGAAGACATATGATTCATCGTTTCCCTCAGCTGCTGAAAAGCTGTTTCTTGCGCTGAGGTGTTTCTGCAGTTTCTATTTAAAGTGAAATGAGGGCGTGAAGAGGAGCAGAGTAAAGTAAAGGAAAAGTGTTGGTGAGAAAGAGGAGGCTGAATGTGAGCTTCCTCCATCTGTAAACGCTCGCTGCAGGCCCACCGACCATCTGGAGGCTGACACACGCAGAGGATCTTCCAAATAACTGGACCTGATAATGAGTCTGTTGTCTTATATATTCTCTTTGTGTTTAAACTGAAGGACGGGACATGATGCTGCTCTCAGATGCTGTCGTTTTTGTAACATGCATCGACGATATTAAAAAAGGGGTTCAATATGACTATGATGTTTCTGTTACCTCCAGGTGGATTGCCGTGGTCACATTTACCCTGTCCTGTAACCCTTGAGGAGTCATCTTTAGAAAAGTTGTCTGGTGTCCTTAGTTGAACAAAATTGTGACGTAAAGAACTGTCTTTCCTTTTTTTGGTCCTGATCAAAACGACAAAAATATTCATACATTTCTGAATTCAAGGATTTATTTTGGCCTTTTTTGGTTAGTGCTTTATTTCACTTTGTTTACTTTTTGTTTGGCTGTGTATTTTGTATTGGAAAGTAAGCTCTACGTTAAAGGTCCTCTTTGGTTCTATTTGTTTGTTGTTTAAATCCACGCCCTGTTGGCCCCTTTGTCTCGTTAAAGGCGACTTGTATATCATTTTATGTCGAGTTTTCATTGAACGACTTTACTTTTACCAATCCCAACTGGTTTTATTTTTGCTTTCCCTTTCCCCCACAAGCTGGGATGTAACAGAGAGTGATAGCTACTAAATATACATTCATTTTCAGAGTTTTAACCTTAATAAAAGATGTTGTTTTAATGAGAAAGAACAACACAAAATGTGTTTATTTCCTGTGTATTAAATACTAATGGGGATTATAACTTTAATTTAGGACAATAATAAAGTACCAATGTCAATGTAGAATATTTATCCTTTACACACTTTTAGTTTCTTTCTTAAACAGCATGGAAACTCCGTTGAATCTGGATTGTTTTAGGTGTCTGTAGTTGTCAGATGAGTGTTGTTGCAGTTAAAGTCTCATGAGGGCGAAGGCGTTTATTTTTGTTACCGATCTTCAGCGGAGCGTCCAGCGACAGATCAGCGTACAGCAGGTTCTCCGGTTTCAGGTCACGATGCACGACGCCGTTCTCGTGCAGATACTGAAACACACACACAGATAAACACACAGTTTTAAAAGGTGGTCCATGTTTTAATGCGGAATCAACACTGGCTTAAAGTGCATTCATATTCCTCTTTTTTCACTTTCCGAACGTAGTATTTGTTTTCCAATTAAGGCATTTGGGATATGGGTTGAAGCCAATGTCATTATTCAGCCTTCAGGAGCATTCTTTGCACAGATACACAGGATATTCACAATATGGATTTCAATTGATTCACAGCCGTTTTACCTATTGCCTAAATATGTCGTCTGAGTCCTTTGTCACGCATGGCAAGAAAAAAACAAATGCTTGAAAACACAATTGTGTTGATACCAATGCATCCTTTTTTCCTGGAAATGCGCTGTTTCTGAAACACTTCCAACAAATAGAGTGTCTACAAAAGTGTGAGACTGTTAATGTGGAACTTAAACAGCAAGGTCTTACATATAAAAGTCATGAGTTTGAGAAAGAGTGAGAATACCTCTGGGTATAAGAGACCCATTTACTTCCATGCATCAAGGGTTAGTAATACGGGATTAAAAATGATCTCTTTGTGGGTTGAGTTTTCCTTTAAGGGGCATACCTGTCGGACTGTCATCATGAGGAGGTTTAACATTTATCAGAAAATGCACGGCTACATGTAAACGGGAATATTGTTGGAACAGTCCTTATCTATTCCGCCCATAGTCCATGTGAGAGCTTGGTCTCTTTTTTTCCCAAAATAATTGGCCAAAAACTGGTTATTTGAGGCAAGTTGAAGTAGAGGCATCAGTGTTCTTCACACCACCATAGAGAATGTTGGACAGAAGTAGCTGGAGTGACAATAAAGCCTTCAGGTGAGATGAAGGTGTGTGTGAGGTGTGTGTCTTTGGAGGATTTGGCAGGACGGACTGACAGATGGTGTCTTTCTCCAGCGCCCAGCATGCCCTGCTGCTCTCACTTCCTGTCCTCGGATCAGAGACCGAGAGATTTTATTTTCTGGAAACACTTTGTGAGGCGACCAAATCATTTCAAACCTTATTTTGGAAAGATGCATCGCAGAGTGAAACAGTTACACTTTTAATAAAGCTGGTAAGATTTTAGTATTTAATAGAAAATAATATTAAAGTGCAGATTCTAAAATAACTGTCTTTGTTATAACTCTGAGAGATCAATAGTTTTCCACATAACAATAAAATGTATTTGTTGATATTTGAGAATAATCTAGCTTCTCTTTGATTTAAATTTCATCTATTTTTAATTTTCTCCTTTTGTTTGAAAAATCTTCCATTGTTATATACTTCTATTGTAGGTCTGCTGATATAAATGGTATGTTGTGTGTGTTTCAGAGGGATTTGGATTCTGTTTGTCGTAGAGTTTCATTAGAAAAACCTTCTTTAAAATAATAAAAGCAGAAATAAGCAGCAGAAGCTTTTCTGCTTTCCAGTCTTTCTTTGAAAAGAGACATCTCATTTCTCTCATTTTAATCTCTTATTTGTCTCATTTGCATAATGTTCACTGAGAAAACCTGAAAACTAATACTCGAGATGTCCCTAAGTTGCAGCTCTGCTTCCTTAATGACAGTCGGCTCCTCACTGATAGTGAAACTGTGAGAAAATAAGACCCGTCCCAGCGAAGGGCCACGGCCTCGAGTCTGAGAAACTGGAGCAAAAAAGATGTTGATGTGTTCAAGGGCTGTAGGATGCTGCTGCTCAACAGATTAATGCCACAGACACATGTGATACAGCAAATACAACTGTACTGTAATCCTAATGCACACACACACACACACACACACACACAGGCGTATGTTTCTCTGCGTGGTGGATGTAGGTCAGCTGTGGTCAGAGTGTGTTTATATTTTTGTGCGTATTTTTTTGTTTGTGTGTGTGTGTGTGTGTGTGTGTGTGTGTGTGTGTGTGTGTGTGTGTGTGTGTGTGTGTGTGTGTGTGTGTGTGTGTGTGTGTGTGTGTGTGTGTGTGTGTGTGTGTGTGTGTGTGTGTGGGTGGGTGTGTGTTAATCCTCTCTGGTTTTAATCTGTTCAGCAGCAGGATGGAAGCTGCGGTTGCATAAGAGACCTGCAGCAGCGCATGCCGCTGCTGTGTGCAACAACACCGCTGCCAGCAACACCTGCAACTCACTACGGCAACCACTGCAACTACAGCAACACCTGCACCAACCAATGCAAGTTAAAGAACACCTGGCACTCACTTCAGCAACTACTACAACAGCAAAACCTGCAACTAACTAATGAACCTACCGCAAACACAGCTACACATGCAACTAACTACTGCAACTACAGCAACAACAACCATCTACTAAAACTACTACAACTACTGTGCAACAAACTATTGCAGCTCAATGAACTAACAACTGAAGGCAACACCTGGCAGGGGAACAAATACAAAATAATGAAATATCTACATAAATCAAAAGTACAATGAAATAAAACACATGGTTTCATTATTTTAAACTGTATTTTATACATATATAACATAAACGTACTATAATACATGCTTACAAATATAATTATAAATGATATTATTAAATATTATATAACCAGAATAATAAAACCAGTCATGTCCTGTTTTATTTTGAAATGATTCAGAAGGATTGCCTGGATAAAACAAAACCTTAAATCTCAACATGGTTTTACAAACATCTGAACAACTGAAAACCTTTGTTATGATCACCCCTTCAGTTCTATGTTATCCTGCTGCTGTACAGTATGTTCTGGCCCCAAATAAACAGTGCAGTGTTGTGTAAGCATGTAAGTGAACGCCTCGTTACATGTTGACATTTAAACTTTCAGGTTTGATTAACTCGGCCGAGAAACAGAAAGACTGTGAATCATTCTCTGGAGGAGGAAGAACTCCTACACCACCAAACAAATCTGCTTCTGAGCAGACTGCCGATACAGTGCATACATGTTCAAAATGAACCTTTAAGAACAGTACAGCATTTATTGAACCTCAAAGGAACAGTACAACCTTTACTGAACCTTAAAGGAACAGTACAACCTTTACTGAACCTTAAAGGAACAGTACAACATTTATTGAACCTTAAAGGAACAGTACAACCTTTACTGAACCTTAAAGGAACAGTACAACCTTTACTGAACCTTAAAGGAACAGTACAACCTTTACTGAACCTTAAAGGAACAGTACAACCTTTACTGAACCTTAAAGGAACAGTACAACCTTTAATGAACCTTAAAGGAACAGTACAACCTTTACTGAACCTAAAAGGAACAGTACAACCTTTACTGAACCTAAAAGGAACAGTACAACCTTTACTGAACCTTAAAGGAACAGTACAACCTTTACTGAACCTTAAAGGAACAGTACAACCTTTACTGAACCTAAAAGGAACAGTACAACCTTTACTGAACTTTAAAGGAACAGTACAGCATTTATTGAACCTAAAAGGAACAGTACAACCTTTACTGAACCTTAAAGGAACAGTACAACCTTTACTGAACCTTAAAGGAACACTACAACCTTCACTGAACCTCAAAGGAACAGTACAACCTTTACTGAACCTTAAAGGAACAGTACAACATTTACTGAACCTTAAAGGAACAGTACAACCTTTACTAAACCTTAAAGGAACAGAACAACCTTTACTGAACCTTAAAGGAACAGTACAACATTTACTGAACCTTAAAGGAACAGTACAACCTTTACTGAACCTTAAAGGAACAGTACAACATTTACTGAACCTTAAAGGAACAGTACAACCTTTACTGAACCTTAAAGGAACAGTACAACCTTTACTGAACCTTAAAGGAGCAGTACAACATTTACTGAACCTTAAAGGAACAGTACAACATTTACTGAACCTTAAAGGAGCAGTACAACATTTACTGAACCTTAAAGGAACAGTACAACATTTACTGAACCTTAAAGGAACAGTACAACATTTACTGAACCTAAAAGGAACAGTACAACCTTCACTGAACCTTAAAGGAACAGTACAACCTTTACTGAACCTTAAAGGAACAGTACAACTTTCACTGAACCTTAAAGGAACAGTACAACTTTCACTGAACCTTAAAGGAACAGTACAACCTTTACTGAACCTTAAAGGAACAGTACAACATTAAGTGAAACTTAAAGGAACAGTACAACCTTTACTGAACCTTAAAGGAACAGTACAACCTTTACTGAACCTTAAAGGAACAGTACAACCTTTACTGAACTTAAAGGAACAGTACAACCTTTACTGAACCTTAAAGGAACAGTACATCCTTAAATTGAGAATAACTACAAGCTAACCCAGAGCTCACAATGACTGGAAGTTACTGAACTTACTGTTAGCTAAAAAGAACTACAGTTCATTTTTAAGTCAACAGTCTGGACCTAGAAGCTAATGAGAACATATATTGATTCTAAGTGTACTGTCTGGAGTGAGAAGCTAATGAGAACATATATTGATTCTAAGTGTACTGTCTGGAGTGAGAAGCTAACATGAACTAAACCAACCCCAACACTAAAAAAATAAATACTACAAGGTGACCCTAAGTTAGCTGTCTGGACCTAGAGGCTTACAGGAACTAAAAGCTAACCATAATGCTTAACCTTAGTTTACTGTCCCAATCTAGATGCTAAGAAGAACCCTAAGCGTACAAGACCTAGAAGCTAAATCAAAGTTTACTGCCTGAACCTAGAAGCTAACAACAACTAGCCGCTAACCATAACGCCAACAAGAACTACAAGCTTTGTCTAAATTAACTGTCCCGACCTAAAAGCTAATAAGAACTAGAAGATACTGGCCCGCCGGCCGTGCTGGCTGGGGCACCTGCACCGTATGCCGGTGACCCGGGTTCTGATCTGTTAAAGTCAATCAGAGCTTGGTGCACAGAGTTTAAGGCCATGAAGTTATATTCTAAATGAAAAGCTGTTTAAAGTGCCAAAAGAGCGCAGCAGCAGGTAACGCAGAAAGACATTAACAGGCTGGTTGCAGGGTTCATTGTAGAAGACATGCTTCCCCTGTCGACTATTGAATCGCCCAGGTTAAACAAAATACTAGATAAAGTAAAGTAATAAGTAGTGAAGTTACTTTTCAAATGCAGTAACTAGTAAAGTAATCTCGTTACAATTTACAGAAGTAATAAGTAACTAATTACTGTTTTTGAGTAACTACCCCAACACTGACTATAAGCTAACCCTCATGCTGAAAATAACGACACGCTAACTCTAAGTTAACTGGAAGTGAACAACAGCTGGAAGCTAACCTCAACAGCTACAAGATGAAGAAGGCAGACTTTATTAAAGAAATTAAAAAACTACAAGTTACCTCCAGAAGCTAACAGAAACTAGAAGCTAAATCTTAGTTAGCTGTCTTGACCTAGACGCTAACAGGAACAACAAGCTAACCTAGAAGCTAACAAGAACTAGAAGCTAACAAGAACTAGAAGCTAACACGTTCTCAGATCTGATAAGTTGAAACCTCTGTGCTGCTTTTGTGATTTTTTTTTTGCGATATAAAACATCAGTTCAAGCCGGTTTGTGGTCGGTGTGTGAAGCAGCAGAGGCTGAACAGAGATGGAGGAAGTGGACAGTAATCTAATAAACAGAGAGGGATGGAGCTGGATCATCCACTGTGACTGTGATGAAGAACAGACACACAGACAGCGCTGGGTTTTCCTGACAGGGAGAACAGACACTGAAAGCAGTAGCCTTACCGCCACGGCCTCCAGGATCTGTTTGATGACGTGCGCTGCGTCTCTTTCACTGTAGTACCCTCGCTCCACGATCCTGCAGAAAAACACAAGGAAAAATATCAAATAAAGCCTAAATATTACATTTTCAACAGCGTTTCTACTTCTTTGTATTGTATAAAGTACATTTACTCATGTATTTTAGCCTGATGATGTCATTTTAAGTCTAAATAGGAAGCACGATGTTAGGCTGTATGGCTGTGGGTAAAAAATATTGTGGTTTATTGGATTTAAATGGGGATATTTCCATCTTTTAGGATCTGACTGACTGAACAACAACACCTGCCAATATATGCATTGCATGTATAAAACTATCCAATAACTTTAAAGCCAGAAAAGGCCACAGTAAAGCACAAGGGTTAAGTGTCAAAAAGTCTTTACAATAATGCTTTGGCATCCATAGTGTGCATAAATTTGAAGCAGAACAGTGATTACCTGTCGAACAGCTCTCCTCCCGTCACCAGCTCCAGGACCAGAGCGATGTCCGTGTCCGTCTCAAAAATGTCCTTCAGCTGGATCTGAGACAAAAGCAAGAGAAAAAAGGATGAATGGAGGGAAAATACTCAATGAAAATCATTGAGTAACATATACAGTAGTTTGCAAATCATTACAATTTACAGAGATTTTACTGAAATTTAAAGAAGACAATTGGAATACAGTGTGTATGACTCAGCGTTTCTGCAGCAAGTTGCAGCAACATGTTTCTAATTCAGCTAATCTGAGACATCCACTGGATAACATTCAACTTGTGCACAAACACACAGAGAGTATTTATAATTAGGAAAAATTAAATGAATAAGACATTTTTGCTGAATTATTTTAAAAAATACATTCAATTTTAATGTATTTCATTTATTTAATAAGAAACTCTGTAAAATCGTCCCTTAGTATCGTTTTCCTCCAAACATGTTTATTTCTTTGTGATAATTATTAATAATATACCAAACACAAACATTGACTCAGTGGTCAATCACATACAGTACATGTTACAACACAATATGTTTAAGTGATTTTTTTACAGTGTAGTGAGGAATATATACTCACGATGTTTGGATGGGAGAGACGCAGCAGGACTCCGATTTCTGTACGGACTATTTTCTTGTCAATCTGCGACAGAAAATACAAACATGAGACTGAAACATCTGTTCCAACTCTGACAGGAAGGGAACACAAAGTCACACAAAACCTGAATTAAATGTCCACTCGAGGCAGAAGACCAGAAACTCCCTTTCCCTTCTGCAGGTTAAAATATACCTGATTTTGTCAATGAAGTCTGGAAGCTTTTAATCTTGTATTTAACTATTTTTCATTAAAATGTGTAATGTTCTTTTCTCTTGGTTTTGAATGCCTGTTGTCCCTTAGTAAATGTCCTTTTACAATGTGTTTCTTTTCAACTTTGTCTAAATGCTTCTGATGTTTTATGTATGGTGCTTTGACTTTGAGTTTTTGGCTGAAATGTGCTGTAAAAATAAACGTGCCTTGCCTTAAGAGAGCAGAGATAACAGTTTCAGATTCCCGTCCAAAGGGCTGCCTGGCAACAAGGTAAAGCTGTTCAAAATATCCTAAATATAGCGTACACTTAAGCTGATATCGGTTTTTTTTAGGTGAATATGGAGAGGTACCTCACACAACCCCACTTTAAAACATCCAAAGTATCTCTTTCTGAAAGATTTGAAACACATAATCAGATCCAGAGTCAATATGACAAAGGTTTTTGGCACCGTGGCGTTCACTGACCGTTTTCTTGAGAACTTTGAGGGCGTAGGGTTTCTGCGTCTGTTTCTCCTCACAGCGATAAACGATGGACGTCGCTCCTCTGGAAGAAAACACACACAACAGTGTTAAACCTGAACGAGTTTATTTGTCCTACTTTCAGACGAGAAGCCAAGAATATAGAGCTGTGAAACATTTTCAAAAGGTCGCTCTGAAGATGAGAATTTCTGCTTTGTGAAACTGACAGAAGAACATTACAGAGTCTTGGTGACTTCAAAGAGAGCCTGGATCACAACGAGTTCTATATTCACTAAGAGAAAGAAACACAACTAGAAAGGTTTATCAACAACATCTGTTTTGAACTCAGACGTAGGGCTTTTGTATTCCAGTTGTAATGCTCTTTAATTGTTTTCCGATGTTACCGTGTATGTTTTGGAAGAGCCACACCATCATACAGTAGGGCTTGGTGTGAAGAAGAGGAGGAAGATTTAATTAACATAGTGAAGTGTGCAAGCCTTACACTGTCTCTGATTGAAGAAGACATTTATAATGGAAACATAATCTGGGAAATTGATTAAATTAAAAAGAATAACATGGTTGTAATTAAAGTCTTTTATTGGGAGTCTTCCAGTGAAGGTGAACTGAAAGTAGGGATGTAATTTATTCAGTATATATTAACTAAAGCCTTTAAAAACCTGGAGAAACATAAGAAAATAATTACAAATCTGCTGGAAATACATTAATTTTATTCTCTTCATTCATTTCTATCATGATTTGCTAAAAACGACAACGAAACTCTTTAAATCTGCTATAAGTCAAACAACAGGAAATATATTTTGTCAATTTGAGTAGCTTTCACACTATTTTTCCCTCTGGTATTTTTAGTGTTTTTTTCCCCAGTGTGAAGTAATTAGTAGCTTCCCTAGCAGTGGTGACATGTAGCTGTAATTACACGCTCATTTAAATGCACCGTGTAATTTGCTTCAATTTAAGGTTTTAATGGTGAATCAAGACAAAGGTTGAGGTATTTGTTATCTTGAATCAGGAGCTTCCTCTCCACCGTTACCTCACAGTCCCAACGCATTACAGGCTTTCTTTAGTATTCATTGTAGTTTTGATTATTTGGCTCTGTTCGCAACAAAGGTTTCACATATTTGATTTGTTGTATTTACGCGAGACAGATTGAGGATTACAAAGTTAATAAAGTCCGATTTTTAGAAAGACAGAAGAGACTGTCTCCTCCTCGTCTTTCTCTCCGAAAAGTCGTGTTCACACAAATCCATCCTGACTGTGAAAGTGCTCCGAAATAGTGTGTGTGTGTGTGTGTGTGTGATTCTGCTACAGATGGAGGAAACAGATCTGTCTGTAGAGCAACCAAGACCACATACTCACACCTACACACACACTCACGCCTACACACCCACACACACACTCACGCCTACACACACACACCCACACACACACAGAGTGCTGTTCGGTCTCCATGGCAACAGGGCATCTGGTAACAGAGCTCACACGTTTGTGATTTCACTGCTGACATAATTTTGCTGTTTGTTTGTTTTTTTCACAGAGCTGTTAGTGTTGTTGTTGTTGTTGTTGTTGTTGTTGTTGTTTACAGGAATAAAAACAAACAACATGACGTGTAAACACTTACAGGAACAATAAACGAACAGCCAGGAGTTTGGTCACTTTTACACCGGAGGAAGCAAATTTATGTGCTTTGACATAACAAAGCAAAGCCGGGAGTCTCTGTGTTTGGGTCGGTGAACGACTCACGACACTTTTCAAACCAATGAAATCGATAGCTATAAAGCGGCTATTTTCGAGGTTTGGTGACTGGTGGGCTAGGAATAGAGGCGTGTTCAAATGAGGGACATACCTAACTTATTTTGGAATGCTAATCTGATTATCAGCTGCGTAATTATCTATAATGTGGTGCAGGAATGAGTTCTGCAAAACGGAAATGAGTCAGCATTTTGGCATTTCCAAGTCGTGGCGGTTGCTTAAAATTGCATTAGCCACCTTTAGCTTAGCGGTGGTGGCGTGAAGTCATGTGACCGTGCTGTAGTTCCTTTATAGCCCAACGTTAGCCTCCTTTAGCTTAGCGGCGGTGACGTGAAGTCATGTGACCGTGCTGTAGTTCCTTTATAGCCCAACATTAGCCGCCTTTAGCTTAGCGGTGGTGACGTGAAGTCATGTGACCATGCTGTAGTTCCTTTATAGCCCAACATTAGCCTCCTTTAGCTTAGCGGTGGTGGTGTGAAGTCATGTGACCGTGCTGTAGTTCCTTTATAGCCCAACATTAGCCTCCTTTAGCTTAGCGGTGGTGACATGAAGTCATGTGACCGTGCTGTAGTTCCTTTATAGCCCAACGTTAGCCTACTTTAGCTTAGCGGTGGTGGTGTGAAGTCATGTGACCGTGCTGTAGTTCCTTTATAGCCCAACATTAGCCTCCTTTAGCTTAGCGGTGGTGACATGAAGTCATGTGACCGTGCTGTAGTTCCTTTATAGCCCAACGTTAGCCTACTTTAGCTTAGCGGTGGTGATGTGAAGTCATGTGACCGTGCTGTAGTTCCTTTATAGCCCAACATTAGCCGCCTTTAGCTTAGCGGTGGTGGCATGAAGTCATGTGACCGTTCTGTAGTTCCTTTATAGATTTGATTAGTTGTTTTTACGTTTCAAAAGTAATATAAGCAGGCTAGTTTAACTATGCGCACATTATCCTGTTGAACAAAATGTGTATCAGAAACGCTTTGCCTCAGAGCTTATTTTCTGCAATATTCTAAATAAATGTGTACCAATTAACGAGGAACCAATCTTTGATAGTCACTATACTCAAAGTCGTACATTTATGGTAAAAGCTCTTCGATAGTCTGAGATAAAGAGAACTCTGGGAAAATGACGGCAGATAAAGAATATTGCTTATATGCTACATCGGATCAATCTCATTCCACAAGTTTTTTTGTCATACATTTTTGATCAATTTTTTAAAGGTTTACAATTTTTTCTAGAAGCTTTTTCATTAACATTTCTCGGTGCAAGAGACAAAATCAGCCAATTCAAAAAGTGTTGGAGCCATGTCCCGATAATCTCCATGTAAATCACAACTGTCCAATGGTGTATTTGTACTTCTACTCCACTGCAATTCAGAGATAAATAATGTTCTTTTACTCCACTTCATTTTTGAATGGCTTTAGTTACTTTAAAGATTTGGATTAATGATGTGAGATATAATCAACACTTAAATATACTTTAGTTGCACCTGTAAATTCAATTCGTTGTTAACTCTGGTCCAATTGGGGCTCATGCAATCTTAAAAAATCCCATCCCCCATGCTGTGGTGCAGACCTGCCAATCAAAGTTTTTTACACATACATTTAGAGTTACTTAATGCATGCATGATTTGTCCTATTTTCTTATTGTGCAAATAAACCTTTCTGGAATATGTTGCATTTGATAGCTAACATTTCTCTGTGCAAGCTTTCACAAATTGCAGTTTGAAAAAGTAGGCTATTAGGAACAAAATCAGCCAATTCAAAAAGTGATGGGGTCCCCCCCCAGTGTGTAAATGACACGCCTGTCTATAATGGACCTAACAGTATAAGCCAGTATCAGTTTAACCCCTCATGTTGGAAACTCTGGTCCAATTGGGGGTCCATGCAACCTCAAACCCCCCCAGGTAATGTGGTGCAGACCTGCCCAGCTCGGAGCTCAGGGTGTAGAACTCCTCCACCGTCCCGTCCCGCCTCGACCCGTCCACCCAGAACTCCACCGGCGCAGAACCGGGCCGGGACGTCGGCATGGCTGACAGCAGAACTCCCCCCCACTTCAGAAAAACAAACAATCAGGACCGAATCCAAGATCACACCGGGACCGGGACCAGGACGTGAACCGATCAGATCCAGGAGCAGAGTAATCCAGATCAGATCTCAGATTTAAATCCAGCTCCGTAAAACCCGGATTAAAGGAGCAGAGGGGGGATGATTCATGATCCTGATGGGCTTTAATCCAGACCTGGGGAAGAGGAGGAAGATGAAGTCTCAATCAGGACCGTTTATCAGAAACAAGATCTGCAAAACTAAAATTAAATGTTTGTTTAATCCTGCAGGGAAACACACATCTTCTGGGTCCAGATTTCAGCAGGATCCGGGTTCGAGACTCACCAGGTCCGGGTGTGTCGCAGCTCACATAGGGCCTAAAACGCTCTCAGATGTCGGATCACTTCAGTGCATCACCTCTTAGTCCCGGGTTTCCTTCGTGTTTCCGTGTTTTTACCGAGGGGTCCCTCCGGAGTCCTGCAGCCTGCAGGAGAGCCAGCCCGGACAGCAACCACAACAAAACCGGATCCAGGGGGTTGTTTTCACTGGGGAAACAGACAGCGACACACCGGGCTTGGTCAATGCGGGATGTCAGTGCTCGGTGCTCGGTGAGGATGTTTGATTCCCAGGCAGGGCAGCTCCAGATGTCCGCGGGATCTGCAGAGACAGAGACGCTGTAATCTTACAGTCCCGCCCACTCTGTCAACCTGAGGACCAATCACAGCACAGCAGGGCAGCAGAGTCGCGCTGCTATTAGACGGCTGGCCTGTCAATCACTGGAGCCTCTGTCAGCAACCTAAATAAAGAAATAACCTAAATACATAAATGTACATGAGCGTGATATCTGGAGGCTTTGATCCTGCGGGAATCAAACCCACAACTCTGACACAGATTATATGCACCTTGCTCAGGAGAATCACATATAAATATGTCTGTCATTTATTTTGTCCTCCTTTAATGTTACTGACAGAGGACGTTTTAATAGTTTTATTACTGGGTTTATTCGAAAAGGCTCTAATCAAAAGGTTTTAGATGTTCACAGAAATATAATTAAAAATATCCCAAAAATGTGAGTTAAGTATCAAATTAAAAAAAAATTAAATCGTAAAGAAATGAATTAAAATAATACCAGAAAAATGTTTGTAAAATATTAAGCGAAAACATATAAACATAAAATATCAGTGTAATATCCCGTTGAAAATAAAATCAAGATGTAAATATCCGAGAACATACCAGAAAATTGCTAAAATACGAACAAAAGTATACCGTTAATATATAAACCAACATTAAAAAGTTAATGAAATATTAGTAAATCATCCAACATGTGTTATTACAATTTACGACAAAAATTAAATAGTATAAAAATATAGTGAATACAATAAAGGTAGTATATTCAAAATATATACATAAAATATTGGCCAAAAGTAAATAAAATATCTGGAAAATATTCGTAAACACAGACATGCAGCTGACTGCAGAGGAAGAACAACAGCACCCCTCTGTGGTCAACAGCTCTTATTACAGTAATACTTGTAACCAAACTAAACCAAAATGTTTAAAATATTAGCACAAAACTTCTGTAAAATATCCAAATAATCTTTCTAAAATGTTGGAGAAAATGTATATTTATCTCTCTTTGATCAATCTCAGTCCATTTTTAATCTTTTGGTCATTATTATTTAGAAACAAGTCATAAATGGAGGAAGAAAGTATATTTAAAACAACATTTAACTTAAAGAAAAACCCTGTTATCCTGCTCTCACTGCCTACCAAAAGCCACTCAAATATCTAACTAATATTAGTGAAATATCTGAGTTCAGCCTTGTGTTTGTACCTGTGCCATGAGTGGGCAATTATAACCTCTGACTGATGTTTCCAGATGTCTGTGTGCTCATTAGTGAAAATAATTCAGGCTGTGGAGGCAGGTAGACATTTGCTGCTGCTGCTGCTGCTGCTGCTGCTGCTGCTGCTGCTGCTGCTGCTGCTGCTGCTGCTGCTGCTGCTGCTGCTGCTGCTGCTGCTGCTGCTGCTGCTGCTGTACACAAGCAGGATTAAAGATCTTAAAAACTGAGGAACCTAAGGAAACACAACCAGAGAAAAGACCAACCAAGATCTGAATCTCTCCAGATGTTTCCACAGAAGCCTGAATCCAGCTGTGATCTGCCACAGAGGGAAGAAACACAAAGTCAAAAAAACCCAAACTACTAACTCAGAATATGAGATTAATGGTAAATTTAAAACAAAGATTGTAAATATTCTCTGAGATAATAGGCACAAATAAAGTTTAAAAAATGTTTTAATTCTAACTGTTATCTCAAAGCCAATGTACAACTTTTCCAGTTTGGGCTAGTTTTTAATATTGCTAACAAAAATAAATAGGCAGTTGCTTTCTGATTGTATTTTTTAAGAGGGGAAAGAAGAACTCAGACTAGTCACATATTATATTATTAGACTAAAATACTCTGTTTTAAGTAAAAGTAGACTACTGCATTCAGCATTGTACTCAAGTAGAATTAGAAAAGTACAAGCATCCAAATGTTCTTAATGTACCGAAAATAAAAGTCATACAGAACGGCCCTTTCAAGCTAAAATATATATATTTAAATTATTGTATTATAATTAATGATGCAATAATATCTTCGTCACTTGAGAATTGGGTTTTATAAAATTAATAAATATTCAAATATTTATTGAACCCCTTTATGCATTCTTGCAGGCATCTGAATGCACTGTTCTGATTGGTTGACAGGTATAACCTGAGAGTCAAACCGAGGGAGAATTTCTCCCACTACGTGTGTGACGTAGGCAGTAGGTGGATGATGTTAACTTCCTAGTTATCTGGATATTTACTTCAAAAACAGCTAATGCGACGTGTATATTTTCTAAAAACCCCGGTTATAAACACGGTTTAGGTTTAAAAAGTGAAATCCCGCCGCTCTACTTTTCTCCCTTTAGTACATGCGGAGTGTTTTGTGTTAAAATGACTTTTTACAGACTTCTCTCCGCGGTTCTTTTACCGATATGTTGGCTGTTTGTGTCCGCGGTCGAGGAGACTTCAAACCCGGTCACAGAGGCTCAGATCCCCGCGGTGACGAACTCCAGCACCGGGGGGAACTCCACACACAACGGCGGCAACAAGCACCGCGGAAAAGGGCTGTTTAACGGGCTCGACAGCTCCATGATCCAGAGGGCCCTGTATGTGCTGATCGGGATTACCATCATCGGTGTTATCTACTTCGTCATCCGGGCTGTACGGTGAGGACAGCCGTGATTAGATCTACACACCAAACTCCATTCATAAAAGCAGTGATTAAGTAAACACAGGGGACAGATTAACAAAAGTACAATGTTAAACTTTTTTTATTCTGCTACAATAACTAGCACAAGCTCAAAAGTGATAGGTACAAATAATATATCATAAAACAAATCTAAATTGTGGCTTTTACCTGTATGTGGATTAAAACTTCTGTGTTGTACTTCACCAAACTCCTTTTATTATTCCACTGATTTAATGCCCCCTCTCCTAAATACTCGACACAGTTTAATAGGGCATATGTAATATTAACATGGGTTGTTAAACCATCTTTTTTGTCAGTATTACTTATAAAATACTCTTTTTTGATTCAAGTTACTCAAAAACCAACATCACTTTCTTAGCAGCCCAACATACTATCCATTACCATCAAACTCCATCCATAGCCTATCTTACAATGTAAAGAAGGCTCTCGCACGCCTAAACCAAACTCTATTTGCAAAAGCAGCAATTTAATAACTATGTAAAGATGACATGATATAAAATGCAATTGAAACATTTATTTTACTTCATTTCTCCTGGTATATTTTAATTAATTTATTTCTGTCTTTATATTGTTCTTTATACTTCCCCATTATCTTAATTGATGTACTTTATTCCTTTGTTTGTGTTTTTATATATATTTAGGAGGCTGTGGCTCAGTGGGCTGTCTTTGGATCAGGGGAAGTGGTTTATTTCCACTTTTGTTTTTATTAAAGGCTACACATCAAGATTTGAGGAGAGAAACCCCACTAACATAAACAATGCTATCATACAGCCTGACTTCCTGTCATTCATCTGAATGTGGACTACCCATAACACCGGACTCTATCCATAAATAACTCGATTTAATGCGTGTGTGTTCCCGGCAGCTGTACACACTCTGTAAACTATGATTCATGTGGTTTAATTAGGGTGTTACAGCCACTCATGAGTCAGGGCGTGCTTCTGATCCAACAAACAGACTTGTGTTGTAATACTTTTAAAACAATCAGGGCTGGTAATAATGAAAATTCTTCTACGTCGACAGGCTGAAGAAGCCCTCCCAAAAGAAGAAGTACGGCCTGCTGTCAAACTACGACGACTCTGTGGAAATGGAGGGGATGGAGAGCGAGGAGGACGACACGCTGTATGAAGCGCGCAGCCTCCGCAGGTCAGAGATCAACAACAACAACAACGACAACAACAACAACACTAACACAGAACACTGCTTGTTACTGTGATGCTGTACAACCAGCTCGCCTCGAATCATAACAGTGATATTTGAACAGAGATTTTAAAATCATTTAGTGGGACTTACAAATCCCAAGGATACCGATACCTCTGATTTACATCAGAATAAACGTCCATAAATCCACTAAGAAATCGCTAAAAAGATGCTGCAGAACTTGCCTGAGAATCTTCGTATTTTATTCAGTTTTAAAGTAATCCAGTTACAGTTGTCTGTACATCTATTATTGTTTCAGTTTTACTTACATTTCCAGGTTATACATGGGTCAGCAGTAAAGGTTTAAAGAAGGTAGATAGAAATAACCAAGGATCAAATAGTCTTATTAATAGTAACAATAAATAATAATGGGTAAATAACTGAAACATATAAAATAAGGAGAAATGAAATACGAAATATAAATGTATTAATAAAAAGAAATAATACAATTTAAAGTAAAATAAAGAAGGAGATACATTTAGTAAAATACATAGCAGGATTGATAATGAAAAAGGTAAACATTTATATTTCAAAAGCAAGTTCTATTTTATAATATATCAAATAAATGACTAAATGCATCAACTAAAGGGGAAAAGAGCAGATTGACAAAACCTTTTACTTGTTTTAAGGTAAAGTTTATACCTAGATTAAAGGATTACCAACAATAATAATTGAATAAATACAATTTAAAAGTCAAATAACCAGATTAATTCAATTAAAAAAGAATAAAAATAAAGATTCCTTAATTATGAAAATACAGACAGAGTGAAATAAATGAAGAGACTAAAACATGATATTTAATGTGTAATAAGAGATGGCATTGGTGATAATAAAATATATAAAAAATACTAAAGTAAAACATTTAATTTCAGGAAAAAGAGAATATTCACAAAACCAAATTGACTTTGAAGTAAAGGTGAAACTGTTATGTACTGTAAATGTTTTCTCTAACAACAAACACAGGTTATAGAATTATAATGTTAGCGTGTGCGCTGTCACCTGGACTTTAACACGCTGTGACATGTAACCGTTGACATGTTGTAGCTGTTGATCTGATCCCTGCTATCTGTGTGTCTGTTCAGATGAGTGTCGTCCCGACGGATCGGAGAAGTGTTTACTGTCCGCTGATGTTATTGATTATCAATCACTAAGAGAGGGAGGGTTGACCAAAGACTGCTGGAGGAGGAAGAGGAAGAGGAAGAGGACCAAACAGTTATACAAGATTTATGCCAAAGCTGCTCGAGGAACCCAAGCAGGATAATCATTCTTTGTTGAAGGTGGTTTGAATAGTAGATTAGGGTTTGTGAGAGAACATGACATTTCTGTGGATGATTATGAAAGATCACTGTGTTTTTTGTTATCATTATTTCAAAGTCTTTTACTTTGTATTTTTCTTGAGTTTTTCCGCTCTTGCTGTGTGCTTGAACTACTGCAAACTGATTCCAGACCAGCTGATAAACATGCACGCTGACTTCGAGTTTTTGATCCACATTAGTTTAATTCCTGGCGGCGTGCTCAAATTATAACAGGGATGATTATGGTTTATTTTTCATCATTTATTCCCCTTTTAAAAAGGAAGAAATAGGTCTCCTAAAGCATGTTAGATAAACCCTGAATCATCTCAGTAACAGTGCTACTCCAAACTCCATTCAGAAATCCAGCAATTTAAAGCGTACACTCACCCGCGGAAGTATATTTGCTATAAAATGTTATTTATGTTGTTTTCTATAATGTAAGCACTGTCTCTTCAAAGTCAGGATGCAGCTTATCCTCCAAATTTAAGTTTTAGCTTCTCAATTAACTATCAATTTTGATATTTGTTCAGCAGTGCCATGAGAAAAACAGTAATGTGCCTTATCTCCTGTATGTGGACCATGAGTATCAAACCAAATTCCATTTAAAAACCAATTTAACGCTTTCCTATCTTATTGCTAACGCTACAGTGAGAAAAATGTGATCTGTGTGTTATCTCAAACACTCAAAGTAAACACAGAAAGTTGCCAAGGTGGCGATCTGCAGAAATCCAGGTCAACGGTTGGTTTACGTGTGTGAGAAAAACAGAGAAAGATACACACTGCAGATTCACTGGTTTTCTCTGCAGGATTTGAATTTTTATAGCGCCTTGGTGGAAAGACAAGCACGAGCTCACGAATGTGTCATGCATCCTGGAGCATCATTTTCATTTATAAAGCCTTTATTCTGTTTTTTTGATCTAATTATCCAACACCATTGTACCGTTGTGTCACCGAAAGTGCCATAATGTTGGGGAAAAGGAACATGTATATGGATACAGATTGATCCATCATTGCACTTAGCGTTTCGGGTTTCCTTAGATACATCTGCAGAAAGTGTTACACCTCTAAAACAAACAGACTTGAGGTGATTGATATTATATAAGAGTATTATATTACCTTCACAGGGACATCTGGCTCCTGCTCTTGAAAAGGTGGTTTACTTTATGGCTTCAGTTTGTATTGCAGTATTGCAGATATACATTTTGACACCAATCATAGGGGAAATTGCTGAATTTAAAGCCAAATAAATATCAATTCATTATTTATTATTAGCATTTTACACATGTTGTAATCTTGCCTGTAAACAATATTCATATTTTTCATTTTAAGCTTCTCCCCCACTGTAACACTCAGGTTTCGCAATAAAATCATTTGAATTGTTTTTAAATAATTGCAAATTAATCCCAAGAGACTTTCAAAATATGTACACATTTTTAAAAAGTACAGGTAGGAATGTCTGTGTTGTCTTCCCTTTGTTTAAATTGAAGAATGAAGAGACACTTAAAGAATAACTCTTTCCTGGGATGCCAAAGTTTCATTTTTACAACATCGAACCGTTTTTGAGAATTTCTAAAATAAAACACCTTTCTGAAGTTCTGTGTTTGTGTGTTTCTGAAAAAATAAATGAATAAAAGCATTTTATATTGCAAATTAGAATAAGCATTCACATGTATAATTGCCATATATATGTCACATCCTTTTGGGTTAATAAAGGGCTTTCACAATAAGAGCTACTTTGCTAAAACGCTGCAGATATTGCACATCAACACAACAGTATAGGTTACCTTAAAGCAGTGTCTCTGGGCCACTGGATAATAAATCATCATCCTTTATTAATGATTGAAAGGGTGCATGTTCCTCTGATCTGTTTCTGCTAACTTTCATGTTCCATTAACATTTTGCAGACTAAAAAAAAGGGGAGTGAAGTTTTAAAAAAACGCCTTTATTTTGGAGTTCAGAACATCAGGAAGTTGCAACAGACACTTGAGGACGACGAAGTCACAGACGGTTCCTCCGTGACACAACTTCCCGATTCTCACGCCTTTACGCATCACGCTGAGACACCCCACACACACACACACACACACACACACACACACACACACACACACACACACACACACACACACACACACACACACACACACACACACACACACACACACACACACACACACACACACACACACACACAACACACACACACACACACACACACACACACACACACACACACACACACACACACACACACACACACACACACACACACACACACACACACACACACACACGGTAATTAGTTGTTAAATCAAGCACCAAATTTGTATAATAAATCATATTAACTCAACAGCTGTTAAACAGACATCCAGAGGTAGTGTACTGATGTGCAAAGCAGTGCAGACGCCTAATCATTTGATTATAGATGAATATAAAAACAATATCAAGTAGATCTTAATGAAGGAAGCCAGCCGAGCTTCTTCTCTGGCGACGGCAGCTGTTTGTTCTTCAATCTCTCCTGGACTTCCTGTAGAAAACAGACCTAATATTTAATTGATGTACTTTATTCAACACGTCTGCAGCTTCAGTGAGACATCTCAGGATCCACTGCTCTTCCACTTTTAATTCAGATGTACTGGAAGTCCAGGAGAGATTAAAGAACAGCCGTCATCAGAGACTTCTTCTTATACATTTATGATTTTCATACATGGTTTTTGATTTATTCGCGCTTCCATCTGAAAACGTAACCGGAAATAAATCAAATATCACATATAGGATAACATCTTTCTTCAGTCCTCCTGACATGATTTACAGCTCAGATTATTTATTCTTCTAAACCCTAAAAGACATGAATGAAAACCAATTGTATTCACTAGTAAAAAAGACAAGGCAGCCTAAAATAACTTATACTTAAAGTCAATTTGACATATTATTACTTTCCGATACGTCTAATTCGAGAAGTGTTCTTATTATAGTAACTTCTAGACTTTAATTGTTATCACACGGGCGTGAACGGGCTTCTGTGTGATGAATGTGATGCTGTGTTTCTTCACTCGCCAGTTTTTGCTCTTCTTCAGGCGATCGCTCTTCGCTGCTTCCGAAAACAACGAGCAGCCAGCAGGGGGCGCTGAGGAGCAGAACCCTGCGGCTCACCATGATGCCGCCGCTGACCGACTGGAACACTGAGGGATTCTGGGAAACTCAGGACACCTCACACTGTCCTCTGAATACGGAGGTGTCTCAGAGATGGAGGATCTGCGTCTGTATGCGTTCTATCTAACACCTCTTTGCTTTTAATTCAGGTATGCTTTCATTTGTTTTCGTTGTGCTCTTTATATATTTCATGTTTGCCTTGATTTTAAAACGTGGTTCTTTTTTTTTTGCAGTCTTTAATTTGTATATTAATGTTTTTTGCTATATTTTAGTGTAAATGTGTTACTATTCATGTTCTTTTAGTATTTCTGAATTATTATTTAATATTTATCTTTTAAAATGTTTTATATATTTGTGTAAAATTCATGTTTGTAATAGTATTTTAAAATATTCATTAAATTATAATTGTTCTACTAAATATTTTACACATTTTCCTAGTACAAATCTGTTTTTTTTAAATGTGTATTTAAATATTTTTCTTATTATAATAATGATGTTCTTGGCAGAGTATTTTTCTGAATTAGTGACTTTTTTCACACCCAGGTATTTAATCTTCCTGTAAACCGGCGGCCTCAGGCTGGCAAGGAAGTGGGATGACGTTTCAAGGTCTCCAAGCGTCACCGTTTACGTCAAAGCACAGACAGTAAGACACGTTGATATCTTCCTCAGCGCTTGACTTCTGACTAACACAGGGAAGGGTCAGAATAAAGTTAAATAACAGAAGATTCTGAGATCAAAACTATGTGCACAGCCAGAGGGTATATATTTTAGACTGAAACATAAAGAGATAATGCAGTTACTCACTTCTGTTTTTAATAACAAAATACTTCTTCCTCCAAATAAGTGCATTTCATTCTTCAACAGGTCTTTAGAGATTTACTCAAACAGAAACATCCAAACGTCTTTTAAACTCTCCGAACACAAACTGCTTCTGCACGCTGTACCATCAAAGCACTCCAGCATTAAAACATATAAACTAACAACAAATAAAATGATCTTTACAAAATACAGAACAAATGTACAAGTGTACCTTCAATGAAAACAAAATAAACGGCATTGTCCCGGCCGCCTCTCGTCCCATAATGCTCTCCGTTTCTGAAGCAGAGGAAATAAAATACACTGAGATGAACGACTGGATTCCACGTTTTCAGATTCTGTCATTCAATCAAAGTTATTCAAGTTTAATTGTGTGTGCTAAAGAATTTGCCTTATTTTAGTTTTACTTCTGAGTAATTAATGTCCATTTATGTAACTTGTTATCAGACAAAATTTAACTTTAAATTAAATAAGGACTGTGAATCCTGCACATGTTGCACATTTCTCCTCCACACTACCTAACAGCATAGCTCTCTACACTACGTATTCTTCTTTCTGTGTCTTTGCTGCACCACATATACCAAAGCAAATTCCTACTATGTGTAAACCTACTTGGTAATAAAATTGATTCTGATTTTGATAAAATGTTGCTTATAATTCCTGTTCAGCAGTTTTGGGGATATTCTGGCTTTGAGTTCAGAAACACTGGATTCTTAATTTCCCATAAAGCTGCAATTAACGTCAATTATCATGAGCCAGAAAATAGTGAACAATATCCAGCCCCGTTTCTCAAGCTCCAAAGTGATGTCTCTAAATGTTGGTTTTTTTAAAAACCCTAAAGATATTAACTTTAATATAAAGCTTGATGAAAAAAAGACAGAATAGCAACTGGCTGAAAAGCATTCTCTAACGTTTGTATCAAAAATGACTCACTGATGATTTTTCTATTCTCTTCTACATTTGGGTTGATCCACAAACCTGTTCGTCGATAAATGGTTGCAGCTGCAACACTTCTGAATGCTTCCATATTTGATATGAACCCCTATTGCTTTTTTTCTTTTGTGTTTTTAAACCTTTCTATAAATGAACTGTGTGTAAAGTTTCTACCTGTGTGTTTTTACCTCAGTCTTTGGAGTTGAACACCTGCTGAGCCTGAAAAACAAAGACACATTTCTTGTAAATCGAATCCAAGTGAAAAAGGCTTCACTAAACTTTTTTGTAGTTAAGCTTTACAATTTAGCAAAGTAAAACACGTTTTCTACACTACAAAAAAAAAAATCCATGATACTTAAAAAGGTCTTGTTAAGTTTGAATGGGAATACCTCAAAGTTCCTCTTCTAAAAGATAGTCTTTGTTCTTTTTCAAACTTTACAGAAAGGGTTTAAACTGACCATGTAGCTGCCGGTGTGGAAGCCACACATGTACCACAGCATCAACATGCTAGAGGAGGGGTCAGCGTCCGCGGAGCTCCCAAACGTCCAGAGAGGAGGAGAAGGAGGGATGAAGGACACCGAGTCCTGGGAGAGGGAGAAGACATGAGTCAGACACAGAGAGAGGAATATTAGTTATTAGTAAATAAAGTATTAGTTTTACCATGGAGCGAGGTGTTGGAGGAGCAAACGGAGGGAAGAAAGAGAAGATGTTGTTGGGCGGTTTCTGACTATCGTCTTTCTGCTTCTCCTCTGCCTCTTTCTCCACTTTACTCTGAGTATTTCTGGATTTGTCTTTCAGCTGCAGACACACAAAATACAACAATTAATACAACTAGCATCCATCTGTAGCAACAAAACACCTGCAGGTCTGAAAGGGGAAATCTTATTTCCTCTATTTATTGTGATAATGAACATTTTGTGCAGCATATGCATCTCGAGGAATTGGATGAGTCTGTTTTATGAATGCAACACCAACAGTTGACCAGCAGGTGGCACCATAGCATAAAAAAGCCCTAACTCAGAACCTGCTCTTTTTCTGTATTTAGTTTCCCCATCAGCACTAATGGAGACTCACCCAGGAGAAGTTCTGCTGCTCATCCCCTTTCACTGCTGACCTCGTTTCTCCCCTTGCATTCTGCCCCTGGTTCTCCTCTCTTCTCCTCCTCTTCCAGTCCATGTTGTTTTTGGCTGCTTCTGCTGCTGCTGTCACTCTGCTTCCAGTTGTTGCCTTGCAGGACCAAACAAACACATGGATTTAAATCTGTAATTTCAAATGTTTCTGTGATATCATGATGGGGTATGAGAGGAGTTCTAGCCAAATGGAAGCTATTAAAAAAAACAATAACAGAGCTCGGGGAAGGGGGTGATATTCCAAGAAAAATGTCCACGAAGAGAAACCAAGTAAAACAATTGGATATTTTCTTAGATTTTAAAAAGATGGATTTAAGTTAAGTTTAACTCACAGATTTGGGGGATTTTAAGTCAAAATGTATGACGATAGTAGTGTAGATTTTCCAAAGTGTTAACTGGTCCTGTTAGGCTTTCGTAGCATCGCATGAAAAATATAAAAAATAACTTTTATAGAAGTCAAAACCTGAGAACAGAATTCAGTCTACAATGATTTAAATCAGCATTGAAGTCGACATCAAGATGTTTCTGAAACATGTTTGAACTGTGGACACGCAGATCTTCACCTTGGCTGTAGCGGCTATGCTCGGTCCGTGCAGCTCGCGGCGGCTCAGCAGGGCGCTCACGTCCTGTTCCTCCTCGTTCTCATAGCCATCGAAGCGAACACAGCAGCGCCCATCTTTGACCCACAGGACCACAGCCGGGTAAACCAGATTATCCTCCGAGTACACGGCCCGACATCGAGAACCAGGTTTCCAGTCCTGTTAAAAAGACAGCATCATGGTAAGAGATTCAGAAAATCCTGAGTATTTCCCGGCCTTGATTGGAAAATAAAATATGCTGAGCTCTCTTACTACCTTTCCTACCCACCATAGCTTTCGGCTGCATCCCATGGTCTTCTTCATCCAATGGAGGTTTCTGGTGTCATAATTGGGAGAAGTTCAGTAACATAGTGATATTTCTGAGAGATGTTTAAAGGGTAAAACATGTTCAAATTGACATGAAAAGTTATACACAGTATCCAGTGAGGAATGGCTTTCATTGTATTGTGATAAACTTGTTACCAGACAATTCTGTATCTGTGTTTGTGGAGCATCGTCGAGCGCTGTGAGCTCGCTCAGAGCCATGTCCTCATGGTTGCCGTAGTTGTTGAAACGGACTCTGCAGCGATCTCCATCCAGAGACACCACCGTCGCCGAATACACCACCCCGTCCTTCGACCACACTGCCTGACACGGAGCGCCAACCACCCACTAACAGACAATGTGCTCTTTAGTGAATCGATGATCGGTTCATTTCTCTGGGTGCTACCCAGTTATACTAATGGCAAGAAAATATCTGAGTCTAACCAATCATACCAGAGTTTTTTCTAGAAAAATATAGTATGGAGGGCAGTACTGTGGCGCTGATCTTGTATATAGAGGATTTATCAATTCTCAAATTCCTTAAGAACCATAATCATACAATATTCTATACATCTTTTTTTAATCTAGTTCAGTCCAGCTTTTTATATTACAATGTTTTCTTTAAACCAGTCATTACCTTTGGCTCTGTACTGGAGGATTCAGCTGCAGGTGGATCGACCGTCTGTCTATCTAGCTGAGTGTCTTCCTGTCCGTCTGGAGGACCTTCCTTCTCTTTCTCCTGTGGTCTGTATTCTTGATCCGGCTTCTCCAAAGTCTCCTTCTCCTCTGGGGCTGCAGATTCTGCCAGTTTAACATCCTGGGAACACCACAGTAAGGGAGTCATTCATTGTTCTCTTATATTTTCAGCAACAATTTGTACCAAACTGATTAGTAAACAGTGTTATTTTCGATTGCATTTATATAAAAATTGAAACCTTTAATAACCAACATTTTTGAACGGAAAGTTGTGGACTGTTTCACTAGATTGTCAAATAGTTCATGTTTTATTGGTGTTTTTTAGGTATTAAAATACAGCTTTCTGTGTACAGCACTTTAAAACGTTCAGACCAAAGTGCTGTGCAGTGAAAGTAAATGCATATATAAAATACAAAAAAAGAAAATCACACAGCTCAGCTCACAAACCATAAAAATAGGTACAAATACATTTAAAAAAAGGTAGGTATGAATAAAACAATACTATCTTTGTTGCAAGTAGACCATTGAAGCTATAGACGTTTCCCCCAAACCTTCACTATTTCTAATCTATTGTTATACTAATATAAAACTTTAAACAAACCTGAGAAATTTCGAAATTATTTCCAAAAGCTTCTACTAGAGACCTTTCCTCTTTCATGGCCGCCATGACGCTCTCCTGCAAAAAGAAAGGTTTTAGAGCGAGCTAGTGACGTCACCTGTAGCTAGGTAACGTTTAATAAAAATAGCTAAACTGCCCGTTTAAGTACCAGATCGCAGAATGAGATTGACCCCTACAATACTTTCTTACACCACAGATGAAATTTAGGTTTAACTATATCCTTCTTTATAACTCGGATAATGAAACAGTAGAACATATTTTCTTTACCTGCACTATAGTTAGAAAGGTTGGGATGCTAGCCAGTATTTAGTTAATTTTACAATGAGCAAAACATTCCGGTCTTATTATGATAAGATGAGAGTGGACTCATACACAAATGTCGCTTCCATAATCATTTTCTACACAGCCTAATTCTTAATAAACCCCTTTCTGTGTTTATTCATAAAGCCCTCAGTTTACATTTGGTGCCTTTTCCTGATGTATTTGAAACATTGCTCAATAATGTTCTGGAAAAAAACGTTGCAAGTTAGCCAAACGGCCTTTCAATTAGCAGTTAGCTACTGTAGCTAATTAGCTAACGTTAGCATCGTTTTTCTACAAATGAAAAATAGCCTCTGTCTAACACTGGCACATTTACAGAACTGTTGACTGATGTCCCTGTGAAATGAACAAATATTGAAGACAACAAATTACATAAATAACGAGGTACCGTTTGCACGGATCTGCTGAGAACGCTTATTTCTGCCGATTCAGTCATTCCTGGCATCACTTAAAGGGTAAATCATTTCAGACAGGTGACATTTTTTAACCGCGACATACACACCTGCGTCAATTTGACCGGATCTGATGAGGAGACGTCTTCTGGTCACACCTTTCAAAATAAGGGTCGATTTGTGGAAAATGTACCCCTTGGATCTTAGAACAGCAAACTCCCTCATCATTTTTTGAGGCAGATTAAAGAGAGCCTTTTTACCTTTCATAATGGTCATTGGAGCGAGGGGCAGGGCGAAACTCTCGGAGGTCATTTCAAAACAAAAGCACTCGTATGCTAAAATACACTTGCATTGAAGAACTACAGTATCCTGTTCTAGGAGCGATGATAATATTATAAACAAGGGAAAACGAGGTGAATTTAGGCCGGTTCGTTGCGATCACAACGAAAATGTATTGGTATCTGAAAACAGAGGGACGAAAGCTCATATATGAGATTTCAAAGGTGTTGTATTTTGGAAATCATACATCAGAATGTCATGTTGTTTTTAGAGTGACTTTCTGTGATGGCCTTTTATCAACACCAATTGAAATTAGTCACCCAGTGGAAATGGACATTTTATGATCAGATATGTCATAAATTGATCCTTAAATTTTCATTTGAGAAAGTATTCACTCACTTTCAAATTTCTGCCAAAATTCTGTCTAAATTTCGACTGTCTGTCTAAATGTCCCACCGTTTCCTTATTATTCTAACTCTTTCTTCATGTGGCCCTAATTATCTTCTTTTGAAAATTCCCACTTTCTATATACCAATTTATTTTCCTACTGGCTGACTAATTTCAATTGTCACCCAGGGATTTCAAAGGGATTTTATTTTGAAACGGTGCATCAGAAGGTCCTGATATTACTTGAGTACCATTTTGAATTCAGGACTTTAACTTGTAATGGAATATTCCTACACTATGGCACTTCAGTACAAGATCTGAGTACTTCTTCCACCTTTGCCAATGTAAGGTAATGGGAAAAAGTAGCTCGGGGCCAAAATGACGTCACGGACGTTGTGGTACCACCGCATGGCCACTGGGGCCATTTCCAAAGAAAACGGCTTCAACGGCCGGCTTGGTTTGACAGCGTCGCGCGCTGCATTCTGGGATACATGGCGCTCATGTTTACAAGATGGTAGTGGAGGATATTTCGCTCTGACTTACAAACAGAAAGTATTTACACTTGATTTCCTAACGCAGTGACTTTTAAATCCTCCTTTAGACTCGGTTTCGATTATAAAGTGCACTCCGTTTCAAGAAGGAAAGGCAGCAGACTCTCTTTGCTCTGAATGTGTTTAAAATAGCAGAGGAGATTATTTTTGCACAGTCACTGACAGACACACGGACAAACAGACAGACAGACAGGACTATAACCTTGATAAAATCCCAGGTAAGTGCATTCATCATGTTTAAGTGTGTTTTGATGTGCTGTTCTCTCCCTTAGCTTGTTTATATATGTGATAATAAGCTAGCTAAAGGCTAATCTGAGCATTCCACACAGTGACAAATCTGACAGCCTCAGTCAGCTGTCAGATTTGTGCAAGATCACAGTTGGTGTTGAAATGTGGCTAAAGAAAAGCTATGGAAGCACGTTTCTGCCATTGTGATTGCCAAAAAAACTTGTTGTATGACAAAATAAAGGGAATATAAAATTACCTAGTATGTCAAAATATTCAGAATCTAGAAATAATTACTGAGTTTGTCAAAATAACGACAATTTATCTCAAGTAATTCATTTATATCCGATATAATGAGTCAGTACCTCTAAATAATGACTTAGTATCTCCAAATAATGACTTTTATCCACATTATGACAACATACTTACCTTATATCTCCAAATAATTAATACATATCTTTAAATAATGGGAAAATAACTACTTAGTAACTTAAAATAAGGTCTTACTTTCTTCAAATAATGAAAAATAATGACTTGGTAATTCCAAATAATAACAACGTATGTTCAAATACTGATTTTTAGTACTTACTGGCCTTGAATGTGGTTGTGTGTAGTGTTCCTTCTTGGCTTGTTTATTTATGTGATATGTGCTAGAGGCTAATCTGTGTTGAAATGTCATTTATTTCATGTGATTTATTTGGCTTGAAATTTAAGGAAAAATATATATCCTATGTGTCATTAAAATGACTGAATATGTCAAAATAATGAAAAAATAATGATTTGTTTGAAAAATAATGTTTCAATATCTGAAAATCCTGAAAAATATTTCTAAAAAATTTGGGAATTTTGATGATTTTTCCACACATTTTCAATTTTTTTGCTAAATATTATTTTCAGATACCAGCTCATTATTGCGAGAATGTGTACATTTATAAAGACTTACAAATCTTATTTATTGGTCTTTTTATTACATTATTGTCTCTTCCACAGGACTGTCTATCGGGTCTGCAGGAGCGTACCTGAATCCAGCCGAATGTAAGAATTCTCTTTCACCTGCAATGAACTAGTTAAACCAGCAATAATTTAAACATTTATGTTAATGTTCTTCCCATTTCTGTCTCGTGTCTTTGAATCCTCTGTCTGACTTCCTGTTTCCTTTACTTTACAGGAACAGAGCGACCGCAAAGCATCTAATCGAGCGCTACTTTCGGCAGTTAACTCGGGGCTGTGGAAATGGCGACTGCACGAATGAGATATGCGCATCGTGTCCAGACTTCAGACAGCTGGATAACAACACAGCGGCTGCCAAAGCGCTGGAGCTGTTCAAGGTTAACGCCAAACTCTGTAACCCCCACCCCTCCAAGAAAGACTCAGACTCTGATCTGGTCAATAATATGACGGAAGTCGGTAATGCCAAAGAAAACTTCTCAGGTAATTCAGAACTATCACATTTCTCAACACGGTGATTGTGGCCTAAATAATTCACAGTGTCAATATTTCCCTGATGTGTTTAGATAATTAGGAGTAAAACTGTAGTTCAAATTATTTTTACGTTTCTTTATTGTGTGTTTCTTCTCTTTTTTGACAAATTAATTACACTTAAGTAGTAGTTATACTAGAATTAGCAGCAGGGGTAGTTAAATAATGTCCAAGTATCTCAAAGTAATGACAAAGATTCTCAAAAAATGACTTAATATATCAGAATAATGACTCTATGTCAGATAACAAGAAGTTTTTAAATATAACATGTTATTGTCTGTGTGGGTTCACTTTGTTAGTTACTAACTTACTTTTGTCCAGATGTAAATCACCTCACAGAGAACACAGTGTGTACGATCCTGAGTTTCTGCGAGGAGGAAGGGGATTACTCCGCTTTGATCCACGTCCTCGGCAGGATTTTCTCCAACGCAGACGCCTTGATAAAGAGTTTCAGGACCGACGAACCCGACCCTTCTAAAGACCTGGACTCTGTTGAACCTACAGATAATGACGAGCCCGACAAGAAGACGCAAACATCAGGGGAGGCTGGAGCTTCCTCTGCAGAAGCTTTTCCAGATGAGGGTGTTTGTGATCAGCCTTTGGAGGTTTTAGTGGACATCAGCGCCCTGAGGAGGGTCTACGACAAACTTTTGAGCCTCGACCGGGTAGATGCGGCTCTCGTCAACGCCCTCATTTACCTCACTCCCAATTTAGAGCTGGACCTGGAGTACCTCGACGTGTACGGCACAAACCCAGAGTACCTTAACATCTTCGTCATCGTGCTGGAGAACACGAACCTGCACAGCCCTGAGTATCTGGAAGTGGCGTTGCCGCAGTTCTGCAAAGCCATGTGCAAACTCCCGGTAGCCTGCCCTAGCCAGGTTGGTGAAGCTCTGGGCTTCATATGGTCTGACGCACATCCGCCGCATGATGGAGACCTTCCAGCAGCTCATCACCTTCACCGTGGTCAGCAATGATTACGACGGCGAAAATCTGGTGAACGACGACGAGTCGGTGGTGGCCGGTACGCAGTGTTTGAAGTTGGCCTACTACGCGAGCATCCTGGCGGGGGATGTGGACGTGGAGCACAACGAGGAGGACATTGAAGACCCAGAGTCCGATGAGCTCACCTTGCACGAGCTGCTGGGCGAGGAGCGGCTCTATAAGAAGGGTCCGCGGGTCGACCCCCTGCAGAAAGAGCTCGGGGTCCGACCCGTAGACTGCATCAAACCCCTCATCCCCCATGAAGATTTTGTCAACGAGTCCCTGAACGACGTGGTGGAGATGGACAAAGATTTCACCTTCTTCAAGGTCAACGCGGAAACTAAGTTTTCCTTCCAGAGCTGCCCCTTCATCCTCAACGTCATCACCAAGAACCAGGGGCTGTACTACGACAACAGGATCCGGATGTACAGCGAGCGGCGGCTCACGGCTCTCTACAGCATGGTGCAGGGCCAGCAGCCCAACCCCTACCTGAAGCTCAAAGTGCGGCGAGATCACATCATCGACGACGCTCTCGTCAGAGTGAGTCCAAACGCAATGTGTTACTGATCAGGCCCGGGGAGTGCCAGGGATTCAATCCTTATCAGATTAGGGACATGTACAATAATAGAAATTGCTTTGATATGAAAGCCTATTTCAGTGAACGAATTCTTTAAATTGTACGAAAAATGGTTTATAGATCACATTTCTACAATGCGTTTCCAGTGCGACCCCTAAATGCAATTTGGGGTTAAGTATCTTAACCAAGGACACATTGACATTTACTACCCACCATGTCTTGCTCTAAAAAGACTGCATTTGACTTCAACTTCAAATATGTTTTAGAAATGTGTTTAAAAATAGCTTTTTTTAAAATCCAGGTTTCAATGGTTTGGGCCCAGAACAGCTGCATTAGACCTTCGGATCAAGCTTATTATGACTCAGTTCTTAGAGCCCTATTACGGTTGGCTGTGGGGTCAAATTGAGTGCTGTTTTTTTTTGTCACTGAATTAAACTCCTGTGTTCCAGCTGGAAATGATCTCCATGGAGAACCCGTCGGACCTAAAGAAGCAACTGTTTGTGGAGTTTGAGGGAGAGCAGGGTGTTGACGAGGGCGGCGTCTCTAAGGAGTTCTTTCAGCTGGTGCTGGAGGAAATCTTCAATCCCGACATAGGTCAGATATTAAATTCGTTTCGTGATTTTTTTATCATTTTCTGCCCATGTCTACCTGTTTCTAAAATAGTTTTCTTAACAAAATTCTACATGAGATTTATTAAGTTTCCTGAAATACAGAATTTCTTTGTACCTGTGTCCTGATAATGATAAATCCCTTTGATCTTCACAATTAATTAACTGTCCAAATAAGAAAACAGTTCACAACAAGTGGGTTTAAAGACAACGTTTCATCATCAAAACAACAACATTCAAATCTGTAAAACAGCTTTGTCTTTACATATTTTCTTCTTTCTTAACATGATTTTCTCTCTCTTTGCTTGGCTCTCTGAACAGGGATGTTCAGCTACGACGATGACACCAAACTGTTTTGGTTTAACTCGTCCTCTCTGGAGAATGAGGCTCAGTACACGCTCGTTGGACTCGTTTTGGGACTCGCCATTTACAACAACTGCATCCTGGACGTGCACTTCCCCATGGTCGTCTACAGGAAGCTGATGGGCAAGAAGGGGATCTACCTTGACCTCTCGGACTCACATCCAGTACAGTAACTTCCTTCAGAGTCAATAAATACAATGGAAGATCAGTCGTATGTTTTAAAGGCGGCATGCGATGCTCAGGATCATAGGTGTGATTTATACATGTCCCACCAACCACTTTACTTTAAGGTAGTCCGTTAAAAAGGCTCTGAAAATAGCGTGCACAAAGAATGAAAGACTTTGAGAAGATGTACAGTGTTAATTATTGAGCTTTAGAGATGCTTGCTTTCTTACAGCGCCCCTTAAGCTGTTCCCCTCTGTTTCCAGTCTTCAAGCTAAGCTAACTCATCCGGATCTTCTCACTTAACTCCTGACAGGAAATCATGTAAGCATATTTTCCCAAACTCTCAAACTCCTTCCTCTAACAGCAGATGTTCCTTCTCCCTGCAGGCTCTCTACCAGAGTCTGAAGGAGCTGCTGGAGTACAGCGGTGATGTAGAGAAGGACATGATGCTAACCTTCCAGATATCACACATGGACCTGTTCGGAAGCCCGATTTTATACGACTTAAAGGAGGACGGAGAAGAGATCCCTGTCACTCAAGAAAACAGACAGGTAAAATGTCTGACAAATGTACCTCTTTAATCTCAGATAATGTACACTTTTTATTCCTCACCCCTGTAGGACTTAATAATATCAGAGAATAATAAAAATAGAAACTTATAGAAAACATTTCTATAATAATCTCTGAATTCCTGAGTTTTTTTCTCAGGATTTTTACATCCTTCCCCCGGCTCCATATTTTTGTAATTACCTACAATGATATGCTGTCACATTTGCTATACATTTAAAGTGTTTTGCTTTTTACTCCTTTGATTCACAGGAGTTTGTGGAGATGTATTCTGATTACATACTGAACAAGAGCGTGGAGAGACAATTCAGAGCTTTTAAAAAAGGTTTCCAGATCGTCACGAACGAGTCTCCGCTGAAATATCTGTTTCGACCCGAGGAAGTGGAGATGCTCATCTGTGGCAGCAGGGTGAGGAAACTAACCTCCATGCAGATGTGTGTCACTCTGTTGTTGCATTGTAGGATTTACTGAGCAATCTCTTGTGGTTTTAACAGAAACTTGACTTTGAAGCGCTCGAGAAAACGACAGAGTATGATGGAGGTTACAGCAAAGACAGTCAGATCATCAAGTGAGTCCCGTTCACCTTTTGTCTACGTACAGAAAAGCATGTTTATAGTCGCATGAAAAGGATTCAAGCAACACTGTTTCATGTTGTCTTTCTTTTCCTGCTCACAGAGATTTCTGGGAGACAATCCACTCGTTCGGAGAGGAGCAGAAGAGGTTGTTTCTTCAGTTCACCACCGGCACGGACAGAGCACCGGTCGGCGGGCTCGGGAAACTAAAAATGATCATCGCCAAGAACGGCTCCGACACAGACAGGTGCAGAACAATACTCTTTTATGAGGGTTTTATTTACGGCTGCCGACTGTAACTGCTATGTGTCTGATCAATTCAACACTTTGTTAATATTTCAGAAAATCCTGTAATACATGAATCATGAAACTAAGCCGATTATTCAAGATTGAAGGAACAACCCATCCCCCAAACGGTGACAAATGAGGAGTCGCTTCTCCTAGAAATCCCTAAAAACGTTTACAATAACAAAGTCTATATTCAGCACCTGCACAGCTGTATCGTCTTTAATTTTGGAGTTGTGGAGTGCAGAACAAATGCCCTCATCTAGAGTTACGAAAGTCTAACATAAATGGTGTTTCTGTCCCTTGAATCAGACGTTATCCACATTTTTATAGGGTATTCCTTGACAGATGCCGCAGTTTTCCATCAAATTCAATGACAGTAAGGCCTGTAGTTTGGTCCGATGTACCGCTTATAGACGGACAAAATCAAGTCAACTCTAAAAAAACATACCCTCCGTAGCAAAAGTTCTAAAATGTTAAACAATTTATTATAAAGTGACAGTAAGTTGATTCTTGTGAACACTCAAATCCACTAGTTATTTAGCTTGTATTATTTCACTCGGCCTTCTTCTAATCGTCATACTTTCTATCTCTTCCTTCAGGCTGCCGACCTCTCACACCTGCTTCAACGCGCTGCTGCTCCCTGAGTACTGCTCCAAGGAAAAATTGAAGGAAAGACTCCTGAAGGCCATCACATACGCCAAAGGGTTTGGGATGCTGTGACGGATCCACAGAAAGAGAGACTGCATTTTAACAAAACAAAAAGGGAGTATCACACTAGAGGGGGCAAAGAGGGAAATGACGTGAGGCTAAATGCTGCAATAACCCCGTGCCTACAAGTCATCTCCACTGTGGGCCTTTTTCACTCTGAGAGTTAGTTTCATATTCAGTAAAAAGTTTCCCAAAGAGTTCGACGCGGCACTTGAATAAGGATGTTTCATTTCCTCGGTTTTCTGGGCAAACGTGAACAATATATTTGATTTTGTGAAACTGTGAAAGTGCACTTATAACACAGGATTTTATTGAATGCAGTGCACATGCAGTGTATTTATTGAACTACTTTTATTGTGTTTTTCAGTGCTTCACGCTGTAGCAGTATTCAGTCCGAACGCTCTCGTGGACTGAGCATTATGGTGCTCCTTTGTATGTTAATTAGCCAGGTTTCCATCCAAATGTATAGCGCATTTTACCGGAATTTCAGAGTAAATTGATTTGAAAAAAGATGCTAATAAATGCTTGTTTTCATGGAATACTGCTATACGATGATTAGAGGTTTATTTATCAAGATAAGCATTATAAGGGAAGGCATTAAACTGAAGACTGGTACAGCTATGGGTCTTACAAACTTGTCTCAAAGCCTATGGGTTTTGCCTGAAAAAAGATCTGTGGCAAGCACAAGTTTATAAAAGATTTTAACTTTCTGTTGTACGACATTAATAAAATCACACTGATGAACTTAAAGCTTTTATGTAAGCTAACGTTAGCTTGTTTTCCTCTGGTAATTGCGTTATAGCTTCAAAGCCATAAAGGTTATGATTGTCTCTACGCAATTTATACGTAACTTGAGTACTTTTAGTCCGATGCATGAAATAACGCCTGTGTTTAAGACAAACTGGAGTGATTGATTGATGAAATGTCAAAGGGTAGTGTAGGAATAAGGCCCTAAAAATCGTAAAATGAGTCAGCATTTCATCCCTTACGGTTCCCTCATCCGGAGGTTAATGGTTTTTTTATGGTTAGATGCCTGTGATAAAGTCTGCGGTTAATGTGTCATTAAATACCCCACTGGTGGATAAAAACAAGTGTCTAAATAAGCCGACTTAAGTAGGGTGACCAGATTTGAGGCGGCGAAAAAGAGGACACTTGCGATCGTTGGGGGGCGGGGGGAAGCGCCAGTCAATTTAAGTACACGCTTACTGGTCCCAACAGTGAAAACTGGGCATTTTCATGAATTTATAAAACCCCCCCGGACGCTCCGGACAGGACGTAAAAAGAGGACATGTCCGGGCAAAAGAGGATGTCTGGTCACCCTAACTTAAGGTCATCATGCTAAAGTTAGCCACCGTTAGCTTAGCGGTTGTGTTGGAAGTCATGTGACCTTGCTGTAGATCCTTTAAAGTTAGTGTTTTAATTGTCAGTGTAAATATGTGGAGATTATCCTTCTGAACTAATGTGTTAGCATCCTAAATGTGTGTTTGCCACAGAGCTTATTTTTCTGGATAAAAACCCACTGGCTTTGTGTTGAGGTAACCAGACCTGCAAAAATAGGTCATCACTCTTGACCCCTATGGTGTGACACAATTTGATAATAAAATAACAGCCAGTGAAAGCATAAAAAAGTAGGACAAAATGAAGAAAACTGAATCGAATATTACATTGCTTATTTGTTCAGGCATTACTGATGCTTATGTGGAATCTGTGGAGCACTGATGAGAATATTTCTTGTGATTTCAGCAGAAGTTGAGTTGAATTGCTTCATGTACGACATCATTTCTTCGCTAAATCTGCATTTGGTCGCATTTTCTATCATCCATACACAAACTCTTACACCTCGGCTACGCTTTAAGACGGTTTTGCATCATCTCAAGATTTATTTAAGCATTTCTGCACAGGTTTTTTTAGCGCCAACATCTAAAATGTGCATCGAACAGGTGGATGGAAACGCATCTTCAGTAGTACAGACGGCTCATCCTGACTGGCGGGCTTATATTTCCTCACTATCTGAAGCTTATTTTGCAGCATTTTCTGTGTTGTGCCTCTTGTACTGTATTACATATAACATGAATACTGCGTGTTGTGAAGCCTGACCACGAGTGTGTGTTTCGATAGCGTGCAGGGTTTCAGGTCAGCATTTTCACATCCGGTTAAACAAAAAAAAAAGAAGCTGTTTCTCTTCCCTCGGTTTCTGTGAAGTGTTTCTGATTGCACATTTGTACGTGCAGCTGCCAAATGTGCAACGCTTTATTTGGCCAAATATCTCAGGTACATAAAGAATGTGCAGATAATGTGAAACTCTTGTGTAAAGCAAACTATTATGCAAAAATAAATGAAAGGTGAAAACTATATCAACTTTGGGTAACACTCCATAATAAGGGTCCATAATAAATAGCATACTAGTCATTACTTAACCCTTTAATTAACATTTGCAAATTGTTACTAAAATATCTATTTGCCATTACTTAATGTTTTTGTCATCATTAATTAAATATTAGTTATCTGCATAAAATCTGTATGTTAATGTTTTAACAAATAGAAAACAATCTATTAACTAATATTGTATTTTATATTTGTTAATAGTTAACTAAATGTATTTTGGCACTAATTAACAGTTATTTCTTACATTATTAAAATGTTAAATGTGTATATTCAAACTATATGTTAATATAAAAGTTATTGACATATTATTATTTAACTAATTGTTATTAAACTGTTTCTGCCTATCCCAATATGAACCACTCCTCATAGGACCCTTATAATAAAGTTGGTTAAGTAAGGGATAACGGCCGCCGAGAACAGCATTTCGTTCCAGAGGGAGATAAGCTTAATTAGAGTAATATATAGCTATCAGCGTGGGGCCCCTTATAATAAAGTTGGTTAAGGGTTATTAATATATTAGTAATATATAACTATCAGTATTGGGGACCCTTATAATAAAGTTGGTTAAGGGTTATTAATATATTAGTAATATATAACTATCAGTATTGGGGACCCTTATAATAAAGTTGGTTAAGTAGCCACTTAATTAGTTTTAAATTTGTTTTAGTTGATCGGCGACCCTCAATAAGCATTCTAAATGTTCTAGCTAAGCCTGTCATTGTGTATGCTACAGTAGGCTACACAGTGTATGTCTTCAGACCCATCTGCTTGACTGAGAGCGCTATTAGCGCCAATTCTTCCTCGGGGTTATAGGTTAGCGAGACCTAGATTTTTTTTTATCAATACATATTTATTACACAGTCGGAGTACATATGTGGTTATTTTTGACCAGGCATTATGTAATTCTTAAAACTTTTATAAACAACCAAATAAATATGCATAAATATATATAGAGTCTATATATATTATTTTTTTTCAAATGCGCCAATCACAGTTTGGTCTGCATAGGCTACATCTGACTACTCCTGTTGGAAGTCACAGTCAGTCAGTCACTCACTTCACAGAGCTCAAGTTAGTAACAAGCACAAGACAAGACACTTGGCTGAAGTTCACATTGATGCTCTCTTGATTGCGCAAGCCAGGCTGGAAAGTTTATTTGAAAGTGTAGGTAAATATGTCGGCAGGCACCAGATCTGGGAAAGGCTTAAGAAAGAACACAACAGCATTGAAGAACAAAATGCTCCCCTCCGCCTCCGCTGTCATCAACCATCTGTCGTCTGTCATCAACCTTGAAAGCGGTGGTGATGACTCCACAGACATCCCCAACGTCTCTAAATCTTCTAAGGACGGTAAGTTCGAATACCATGACTTATCAGTTCATAAAAAATAAGCTAACTGGTTAGCATTAACACTGGCAACCTGCTTAAAATGTCGACAGGCAACAGATCAGGGAAAGTTCCTAGAAAGAACCAAACAGCAGCGAAGAAGGACAAAACGGTACCAGCCACCTCCACTCAAACATTTGACATCAACCTTGACAGTGGGGATGACTCTACAGATACCCCCCATGTCTCTAATCCGAAGAAAGGTAAGTTCGAGCACGGATATGACCTAGCATTACGTTCATGAAAATAGGCTATGCTAACTGGTTATGGTTAGCACTAACACTAGCAACCTACCAATGTCATTTTATGTTAAGTGTAATAACATATGTCCTTAAAAGTTAAAACAAGACTTTTACACATCCTTGTTGATTTTCAAATATCATTTTCTAAAATGGCTTAGTTAACTGTGGATGTTAGCTAAGTCTACCAGTCCTGAAATTTGTTAGCTAACGTTACCAAAGTCATGTAGCATTGCTGATTTGCCAGGTGATGTTTATCTTCACAGTCCTACTTTCAAAAGCAGTTGCAAAGGGGAGAAACAACTTATTTTTTTTATTTATGCTTAATTGAAATTAAAATGAGTGAAACAGAACAACGTGTGTGCGTTCAAATTCGCTAATGCAGGCGAATGTAACAGTTTTTATTTACTTGGAGGTTTTTGACTAACATTAGCAATGAAGGCGAACGGTCAGGGGAGGCACTGTAGCAGCTGGTTCTGTCGTCGGACTGCAAGAGAATATGTGCGCGCAAATGTGACTTGAAGGTGCAATTACAGTGGACGACCACAATTTAAGAGTATTTTTTTGGTTCGCCATTGCTGTTTACAGTTTAAAACGAACATTTAATGCATCCCAATAGGCTACATATCAATGCAAGTCACATCTTCAGGATCTTTTAGAAAAGGCATGTTTTGGTTGTTTAGCATGTTCTCTTGTATTAAGGGTATAAGGGGGAAATGCTAATTTGGTTATCTCATCTGTCCACATAGGGCCTATGTGAAAGATTTGTAAATCCCAAATGAACCAAGAGTACAATACTTAAAGGTGCTGTCGGCAGCATTTTTTTAATTCATATTAGCTAGAATTGTCATGGGATTCTGGAAGTAGAATATTAAATAGGCTGTTTAGGAAAAATCCCGAATTCTCTACCTCCCTCTACAAGCCTGTAATCGTGCTTGCAAAAATCGAGCACTCCCGGCTGTTTTAAACCAATCACGTTAGGGGGAAGGAATCGCTACCTGTCAATCACAGCTTGTGCACAAGCTGCTACGCTCGTCTCCAGAGGGGGAGGGGTTTAGGGGGCAGTTGAGTTTGGAGCTTGGTAGAGGTTGGGGGAGGGACCTGAAAGTTGTATCAGTTCGAATTTTCTGACTTTAGCCTCGGAATTTTGAAGACCTGCCGACAGCAGCTTTAAGTTAAACTACATATTTTCTGAAAGTGTATGATCTCTAGATGTGATCTCTAGACGTGTCACAACTTCCTCCATCCATCATAGATTGTGCATAGTTTTCTACTGTATTTCAGTTGTATTAAATGGCTTTAAAACGCAATGATTTTTATGGGACACACATCCGTGGGGTGAAACAGGTAGTCTATCCCAAAATGTTCAATTTTAACATTCAAATTCACATTTGGCATGGCCAAGGATTTGGTTTCATTGAGAGGTGGGCAGGGGGTGTAATCTGGCCCTAGGCCCATTAAAGCCTGGGCCTATGCAAATAACCTGGTCTTGTCATAGTGTATAAAAATGTGTTTTAGTTTTCTGCATGAATTACATTACAGTTTAGTGGCTACTTTCCAACTGAGTTACTACTTACATTTCCAAAATACTCTAAGCTATTCATGAGAATAGCAATATTTTGCTCCAAACAGTATCTTTCATGCAAAAAACTTTCAAAATCTCTGAAATGATGGCTTGATAGACAATGGCCGCATTTCCCAGATTTGTTAAGACGCTCTTAGCGCTAAGACCGTCTTAAGGAGCGCTCTCAACGAATCACAGCTCTCGTAGAGCGCTCCTAAGACGCTCTTAGCGTTAAGAGCTTCTTAACGAATCTGGGAGGTTACATGGCGCTATTCCGACATGCCGCTATTCCGACGTTGATCTCTATTGTCGTAATACCGGCACCTTTTTCACCGTCCGCCGCTATTCCGACATGTCGCTATTCCGACATTGATGCAATATGCTTTTGTTGCATTGCCTTCATTTTTTTAATATATATAGGCTATATATATATACCATTTCTGTTCTTCATATCCCTTCATATCTGTTAAATCTAAAAAGGAGCTGTCCATGCGTGTGGTTCTGAAATCAGCGACGTAAGACACTTTCCCACGTTACTGCTTTGAAGGGATACACTTTGTAGCCTACATGCCGAGTCACCCAACAGAATTATCTCGCAATAATGTTATCAAAACATGCAGCGACATGTTGGAGCACACGACCCTTGTCTTTTTGTTTTGTTTGTTTTTTTAGTTCCAGAGCGAAGTGTAGGCTGGTGCGCTAAGCGCTGGGGGTGGGGCACAGGCGCACATGAACCTGTTTGCAATTGGCAGGTGCACCTGTGGTGGTCGGCGGCGGATGAGCAAGGTGTGTTTTTAAATGGTGTTTAGCTCATTGTTCGAGAGAGTAGGGTCAGAGCAGGGCTGCTGAGTCTGCCACAAGCTGTCGTGCCGGGACGTGGGCTGTACGTATATCCATTGCGTGCGGACGGTCGCTTTGGGAACTGTGGGTAAGTTGCATTTGGGTATTGCGCGTGTTAGTGTTGAATTAAGACGCACATAGCACTACTACGCTGCTGGCTGCATGGGCACTGTGTTTTATTTTATTTTTCTTCTGAATTGTATTTTAATATGAAATTGTAAAAATAAAACTACCATAACCTTTACTCCTTGGGTCTGTCTTTCCTGAATAGTGTCACTAAGTGTCCAGTAGAACCTGTATGGTCTAAATTTCACCTCTTACAGAAGAGCTGTTGTCGAGTCCAAAAGGTTGGTTGTTTCGGGGCAAAAAAAAAAAAAAAAAAACTGTGAGGAATTCCAAAAGGCAAGTCTTACAAACCCAGACACAAATTTACAATAGGCCTATTAATCTGAAGTAGTACCGCCTCTTCCCCGTTTTGCACAGGCCTCTTACATTCAATCCATCATTTAAATGGCTTGTTCGTCCACCGCCGGTTCCACGGAGAGAACCCGACTCTCAGCGGCACTTCAGGACTGAAGGCAGGTGCAGTGGATTTATTTCAACACTCAGGTTTTAAATAAACAGACTTAAATCCTGAGACTTTCTCATACAAAAAGCACCAACTTCATGTCGCATTTACAGTCTTGACGGGCGCGTGTGATCATTTCAGAGCTTTGTAAGTTGAATGGATGACTTTCTGCCACAGTCTGACGTGCTGGGACAATTAAATTATTTATTATTTATCATTATTAAATTAGGTGTAATAAGTAGGCCTAACCTAAAAGTCTAGTTCTGTGTGCATTAAACCAGCGCTGTAGCCTGTCGGAAACATTGTTACCAGCTTGCGTTGGCAGTTTGCCAGCGGGATATCGGAGCAGCGCAGGAGGAAAAAAACAAGACAAATAGGCTATTTGGTGTTCTTATTTTCTCATACATTTTTAAGTGGTTGACATAGTCCACATTAAATAGGCTTCCACATTAAATAGGCTACACTAATAGACAGTTGGGGCCTAAATGGCACCCAGCTCACATACCATCGTGAAAATCCGCTCAAATTATATTTAAAAAATAAATTGCTGCGTGTAAGCTACCTCCAGCGCAGTTGCCGTTGGGAGCCTTGTTGGTGTGGAGACTCTATTTTCATGCATATTCTCTGCTGCAATTAAAAATAGTTCATGCTCTTCCATCAGTGTGAATTAGTCATCATGAAGCAATGATCATGAAGCAATGATGCGCTAGGGATGAAGGTGTCGGAATAGCGTTATGTCGGAATAGCGGCATGTCGTTACAGTGGTATGTCGTAATAGCGGTATGTCGGAATAGCGCTTGCCCCCCATCTGGGAAACCCGGCCAATGTTGGTGGTATTTGTTACCGGATTTGCTATATAATATAAACAGTCAATTGCTGTGTGTTAGCTGTAAAACCATGCTGAAATGACCTTTTCTTTTTAGACAGGTCACCAACGGTGAAGAATCTCCTCCAAAAGGCCAAGATGAGAGAACGGTCTCAAAATAAGAAACTCCAGAAAGTGATAAAGGAGAGAGATGCTCTTCGCAAACAACTGGCATGTAAGGTTCATCAAGCCTACATTTTCAGTGTATGACACAAAAATGTATACAGTCAGTCAAACGTGGTATTCCAAGTAGGAGGTTAAGTGGTACACCTGGGGGGTATTCCTTGTACGTGGTTTAGTGTTTAACCGGATAAAGTTAACTCAGAGTAAGTGGTAAACCTCCTAACAGAAAAACCTGATGGCTGTGTTTTTCTAGGAGAATAAAGCTATAGGGCACTTCTATTAGAAGGTTTACCACTTACTCTGAGTTAACTTTATCAGGTTAAACACTAAACCACGTACGAGGAATACCCCCCTGGTTAGTTAAGTTAGAGGAAGTGGTAAACCTCCTTATAGTAACCTGCTTGCTTTCTGTAGTTAAGAGAATGGAGACCATCATATTTACCACTACCTCTATGTTAGGATTGTGTTCTGTCTTTGCTTTATGTTTTGTTGTTCCCTCCATGTTCTCCTTGTGTTTGTCTTTGTACTTGTGCTTCCTGTGTTTGTGTTTTGACATGTTTCCTAGTGTTTGTTTATTTTTTCCATGTGTTCCTTTGTTTTCATTCTGAGCTCCGCCCCCACCTGTCATCTGTCACTTCCTGGTTTTCTCCTTCACCCAACACACCTGCCTCGTTAGTCACCCTGTTCGTTTCCCTGATTACTTTCTCCTGTGTCTTGTTAATTCCCCTTGTTTAGTCCACCTGTGTCTTGTTGTCTGTCTCCCTGTGTTACTATTTAAGTTCAGTCTGTCCTTTGTTCCCTGTCGTGTCGTCATGTTGTTTCAGTGGTTTTTCCCCAGTAGTCTTGTCAGCGTGTCTTGTTAGGGTGCCTTTGGATTGGTGAGATTCTGTTTTCGGTTCCTTTCTCTGCCTTTCTTCTGTGTTTTGTTTCGGCTGTTTATCTTCTGTGCGTTAACCCTTTTGGATTCTTTGTTTAAACGTTTTTGAAAATAAGTCTTAAGTTTTTTCCCGGTATCTGGTCTGCAATTGGGTCCTTACCTGCCGAACCCTGACACTCTAGCTTCATTTACCTGGTTTGACACTTAACCACCTAATAGTAACACATCCCAGGTCTATGGTTATCTATGTTTTGACTTTCCACAAAATATTACCTTTGTTGGAACAAAAAGGAAGAATGGTATTCTGTGTAAGGCGTCAGCAACATCAGTTTAATCTTTTTGTTATTGTTGTTTTGCAATGTGTAGACCTGTCTAAAGCTGCCAAAGAAGACTCTTCAGAGGAAGACACAGCCTCCTGCTCATCCAACAGTTCTTCAATGAGCCAGTCCTCCTCCTGCTCTTCCTCCTCCTCCTCAGATGATGATGATGATAAGATGAGACGAAAGGGCAAGGGCAAGGCCAAACTCAGACTTACGAAGAACAAAAAGAAGATGAAGAAGCACCACAAAGCCGATGTCCGCAAAAGAGGTAAAGATCTAGTAAAATGTTGAATCCATCCTTTATGAAGCAAATTAAATGTTTAAAGGGATACGCCACCATTTGGGGAAATACACAAATTTCTCACCTCCCCTTATCTTGAACAAGAGATCTAGCTTTCTCCAGGTCATTCAGCCTTTCTCTGAGTTTGACCTGAGAGGTTAAAGCGAAACGAGAAGCACACATGTCCGTTAAGTTCTGTGTTCTGTTTTCAGAAGGGTGAGGGTGGGAAATCCTAGAGTTGAGCCCTCACACGCTGATACAGAAGTTCATTGAAAAGTGACATTATGTGACACTCCCACTTATGCAGACTGGAACTATTCACGTTTGCTCCCATTATAATGTATTATGTTGCTCTACCTTGGTCTGTAACTTTGGTCTGACTAGCTGTAGCCTAGCATAGATCATCTAATCTGATTCAATGTTCTAAAACTGATAGGTCCGGTTCTTGATCATGATTGGCTGAATTGCGTTCGATGCCGGTGTAAAACCCATCACAAACATACACCTTGACCGCTTTTGGTTCAATAGTAATGTGCTAACACAAAGTGAGTTTAGCTGCGCTTTGATGTTGCATGGCAGCCATTCTGATACAGGAAATATATTTCTTGGCGGAAGAATGATTAGATATGAATACATCGTTACATTTTTCGTTGCTGTGCCATTTCATGAAATCTTGCCGAATAGACGTAGTTACAGTTTTAGAAAAGCAATAAACCACTCGAGTCCGTCGTTTGCACTGATTTCAGAACAGATAAGGGGGGTTTTAGGCACTCCGCTTGCGCGTTGTAAAATCAGTGCAAACGACGGCTTTCGGGGCTTATTGCTTAAATCTATGCTTGGCTGGAGCCAAAAATGCTACCGTCAGACTCAGAATGGCTGGATGAACAGGAGAAGGATAAATCTCAATTACTTAACTCGAGGGAAAGTGGAAAATTGGTGTAATTCCCCAAATGGTGACGTATCCCTTTAATTCTACCCTAACATAAAGTGGACAAACTATTTAAAGGAGCTAGGTGGAATTCTGTATTGTCTTGTATGCTGCCACATAATAATACAATAAGCATTTCAACTCTGTTGTGAACACACATTTTTATGTACCGTCCATAATGTAGGTTTTCTTTATGATTTGCTCCTTGCAGCCCGTGGCCCTTTTGAAGTCATTCGAAGATATAAGAAGGTCCTAAAGGCTTACAACCGAGGTTTGAAACTGTCAGCTGCTTGCGCATATGCCGGGGTGAATGAACTGACAGTCAGGTCAACGGCGAGCATTGCCGAGCTTGCAACAGCGTCCCCGGCCGAATTCACGAAGCTCCTTGAGCAAGCCAAACAAGCAAAGCTCAAAGATGTGGCAGTTGTTTGCGAAAATTACATAAAAGGTGATGTCCAGATTCAAACCAAAGTAGGAGACTTAAAAAGTCAATGCCAATTAATTCCATATGGAAAGAGAGCATGATTGTTTTTTTTTTACCCCAGTTTGTGGGTTTTTTTTGTGTGTGGTGTGGTACTGGCCTGTGTCATTCATTCTGTTTAAGTGGTCGGTGTTCCAGTTTTCCACTTTATAAATAAAGTGTTTTCATCCCCCTTCCCAACTGTGTGTGCTGTGATCAATCATTTCCAGTGTGAGAGACCCAGTGTAAAATATTTGTTGTCTTTAAATATTTGTAAATAATTAATAATTACTGTTCCAACTTTATTATAAGGGTCCCCAATACTGATAGTTATATATTACTAATATATTAATAACCCTTAACCAACTTTATTATAAGGGTCCCCAATACTGATAGTTATATATTACTAATATATTAATAACCCTTAACCAACTTTATTATAAGGGTCCCCAATACTGATAGTTATATATTACTAATATATTAATTAAGCTTAACCAACTTTATTATAAGGGTCCCCCATACTGATAGTTATATATTACTAATATATTAATAACCCTTAACCAACTTTATTATAAGGGTCCCCAATACTGATAGTTATATATTACTAATATATTAATAACCCTTAACCAACTTTATTATAAGGGGCCCCACGCTGATAGCTATATATTACTGATATATTAATTAAGCTTAACCAACTTTATTATAAGGGTCTTATAAGGAGTGGTTCATATTGGGATAGGCAGAAACAGTTTAATAACAGTTAGTTAAATAATAATATGTCAATAACATTTATATTAACATATAGTTTGTATTTAAACATTTAACATTTTAATAATGTAAGAAATAACTGTTAATTAGTGCCAAAAAGACATTTAGTTCACTATTAATACAATATTAGTTAATAGATTGTTTTCTATTTGTTAAAACATTAACAGACAGATTGTATGCAAATAACTAATATTTAATGAATGATGAAAAAAATGTTAAGTAATGGCAAATAGATACTGTAGTAACAATTTTTAAATGTTAATAAAGGGTTAAGTAATGACTAGTATGCTATTTATTATGGACCCTTATTATGGAGTGTTACCCAACTTTGTAATTGAAATATTTTCCACTAACAATAATATCACTTCTCTCTTGAAAGGACAGCATAGACACAAACATTATATGAACATTTGAATGTTTATTTACATATATCATCGCAAATTACAACTAATAATGAATGTTAATATTAGTTATTAACAGAACTGCATTGGGGTTTTATGTACATTCACATGCAGTATGAAAGGGATGTTGCATTATTGTGTAAATGATGTGTAGTTCAGACTTTACAGGTGGATCAATGTGGGGTAAAATGTCAATATTGATCAACAACTCATCATTCTATAAAAACCCTTTCTTTCAAAACCTCCTCAAATCTTATGAATTCCAACACAACTTAAATAACCGTCCGATTTATAGTTGTGAAACAAAACTACCTGGTCTGTAAAAGATCATAGTTTTGGTTCAAACAGGTAAGGGATGAAGCTCACTATGTGACGTTTAAGTCCGAAACGTATTTCATTCAGTCATTCTGCAAGTTTATGCCTTATGAAATGTCAGAAAATAGTGAAAAATCTCCATGCCAGGTACTTACAGTCAAAGATGCTGTTTTCAAACGCTTGTTTTGTGAGTCCAAACTCAAAGAAATTCACTTTAATATGAAATTAAACTGAAAATAAACACATTCTCCATATTTCAGAGGCTGAAACCAGCATTCAGTGACAGTTTTTAAATATTACTGATAACTTGCTCAAAATAGTTGGTAGATTTTCATTTCTAACATAGTTTTGCATTTTTTGAAGGAATATAATTTGTGGTTATCTTTTCATCACACTTTGCATTACCACTCAAGTTCAATGTGACTAACAAACTCGACTCGAGGTTAATAAAACCTTTGCATGCACAGACGACCTCTTCCTCCGAGGACAGCTTGCTTACACAAAGGTTTTTGACCAACATAGTCGTTCCTGACAACCAGAAATTGGCGGCCAGTTGCATACAAGTGCTCTTTTGGGCAGCTGGTTTTGGATGTAGAATATGATGAAAATGCTTTAGCATAAAAGGTTTTCTTCATTTTGGCATTTTTTTGTTTTGTATTGGCCTTGTTTCAAATGTTACCAAATTATATGAAAAGTAGTCAACTCAGTCGAGCCAAAACCTATAATGTAGTCATTTCGTTAAAGGTATTACACATGAAATGCTATCTGTTTATCATTTTCTAATGAAGCTCTTTCAAGACCTCCCAATGTGCTTATGAGAGCCTCTCCTTGCAGAAATGCTAACTTACTTTGCAAAAAATATGCAGAAATCACCACCCCAACCATTAGCAAACGTTATGCATTAAAGTGGCACGATTTTCTGGACAAGGACAGCTCTGTGAGAGAGGAGAAGAGAAGGGGACAAAAGAGAGATTTTGGTAACTTTTTTTAAACTACATTTCAGTCTCGTCCTTCCTCGATATTGCATGTTCATATCGATGCCATCTCCTGGAAAAAAACCTTGTTGACGATCAGTATTCCCGTCCCAGTTTTCCTCAACACCGCTGCATACACTGTACACAATTTGACACATTATGATGATAACAAACAGACAGATGTATAAATAGATATAAACATGGTCCCTTTTTTTAAAAAGTGTCTCTCTTTACGATCCTCATCTCCCGTAAAGTCCTCCGGTTTCTCTCACATTACTGGACCTTTTTGTCCTTGTCGGCCTCCACCTCGGCCAGGTCCTCTGGTTGTATGGATTTCACCTTGGCCTCCATCTGGGTAACTCTCTGCTTCATCCTGGACTGGGTGGAGGTGAACTCCGCCATCAGCTGGGCGAACTTTCCCTGCATTGATTCCAAGTTGGTCTGCAGTTTCTCGATCTTCTCCTCCAGGTCTTTGGGATCGGCGCCAGCGTTGGCGATCGCTTCGTCGATCAGGTTGTCCTTCATCAGGATGGCTTTACCTTTCTCCTCCAGAGCCTTTTTGGCGTCTGGGTACTCAGTGAGAGCCTCCACTAAGTCGTCTTTGGACAGCGCGAAGAGATCCGAGTAGCCAACGCTTCGGATGTTAGCCGTTCTCCTGTTCCCGGCTTTACTGCCCTTGATTCCTAAGATACTGATTTCTCCGAAGTACGCGCCGTCGCTGAGCACCACGAACTGCGTGACGCCATCGTCCGCCACCACAGCCAGCTTCCCCTCCTTGATGATGTACATCTCCCTGCCGATATCCCCCTTCTTGCAGATGTAATCTCCGGGGCTGAACACTTGCGGCTGCAGCTTGAGCACCAACTCAATCAGCAAACCGGCCTCGCAGTCCTGGAAGATTCGCACTTTCTTCAGCGTGTCCAAATGCACGTTGATGGCGATCTCCGCCTTCAGTTTGTCCGGCAGGTTCTTCAAGACTTCCTTCTCGTCGCAGGTCTTCTTCTCCGTCCACAGGTAGTCGAACCACTTGATGACTCTTGCCTCGAGTTCTTTGGTGACCTTTCGAAACTGCATGTACTGCTTGATGGAGTCGATCTTCGCCTGGAACTCGGCGCGGGATGCGTTCATGTTGGAGATCATGGCACCGACGTTACCGACGATACTAGCAAAGATCAGCACACCAGTGAGGAAGTCTGAGATGACGAAGAGGAATTCGACGTCCCGCACAGGCGCCGGGGTCTCTCCGATGGTGGTGAGGGTCAGTGTGGACCAGTACAGCGAGTAGATGTACTTTCTGGCCAAGCGTCCGTGCTCCGGGTGGCTGATATTGGGATACACCCATGTGTCGGTTCCAAACCCAATAGTTTTCGAGATGGCGAAGAACATGCAAGCGTTCCAGTGGATAATGACCAGGATGTAAAGTACGAGGTTGCTGATACGGAACATGTTCGGGAAGCTGGTCCTGGTTTCAGTCCTCTCGAAGAACTCGAAAAGCCTCGTCATTTTGCAGAGGCGGTTGAATCTGAACTCGGGGTTGTTGTAGCCGAATTTGAAAAACAGCAGATCAGTGGGTATCATGGAAATCATGTCGTATTTGAACTGAGACGTTGTTTTGTACATATCTCGCAGTTTCTTTGAATCTTTTACCAGCAGACCTTGCTCCAGGTAACCTGAGGGGGAAACAGAACATTAGGAGCCTTCAAATCTCTTTATATCACAGCATTACCATATGTCAAAAAACAGTTCCCGACCTGTTCTCGATCGGACAAACGTATCCCCAAAGTAGATGAGATCTGCGGTATAGTCCAAGAAGATCCAGAGGTTTGTGTACGTGTCCTGGAGCTCATTAAAGCAGGATCTAAAAGACAATAACAATACATTTTAAAATGTTGTAAATGGGAGTAAAGATGGAATATTTGACGCATGTTTTAATGGAAGTCACCTCGTTACAATCATCATCAGGTTGTAAAATACTGGAGCTGCGATGACTGTGAGCCACCTGTAGTACGCGTCTGTGGCTGGATCCATCATCCAGATTTCTTTCCTGAGAAAGACACAAAAAATGAATTTGCTGTTGCAAGATTTTCTGGATTTTACATGCAACTATCAAAAAGACAGGTGTGTTTTCGGATGTTAGATTTCCCAGTCTCAGTACTCTATGTAATTGTTGTACTTACGGGGGCTCTTCTTTCTTTTTCTCGTCTTTCTTATCATCCTTTTTCTCGTCTTTCTTCTCGTCTTTCTTCTCGTCTTTCTTCTCATCCTTCTTTTCATCCTTTTTCTCCTCTTCCTTTTTGTCTCCGTCTTTCTTCTCGTCTTTCTTCTCCTCGTCTTTTTTCTCCTCGTCTTTTTTAATCTCCTCCTTTTTTTCCTCTTTTTTGCTAGGGATCACAAGTTGTTGATTTTATGGTGTTGTAAAAACGGAGGAAGATGTCTACCGGATAAGAGGACAAGGGTTTCTACTGGATTCAGTTTTGGGATTCAGGACGTTGTTGGACGATCTGGTGCAGGTTGTACTTTTATCCAGAAGATGGCAGCGTCAAACCATTACGTTTCTTCTTCTTTCTACTTTGCCACTTCACAACTACTAAATCACTACAATGCAGGAGGAAACGCCACAAAGGGAACAGGGATCGCTGTTTCTAGGATTGATGGGCTACCTAGTGCAGAATGTACCATATAGCTAAGCATGATACAAACTAAGCTACTGATGTCAGGCATGATCTATGACTATTCTTTCTATGATTCGTTTCTATTTTCTGACACAGATATGCACACACTTACTCGTCTGTGTTGTTGCAGTTATTCATGTTGTAAGTAGCAAGCGGCCACTTACTGGCAAGACTTTGGAAAGAAATGAAGGAAAAGATGTTTGCACAAGAAGCCCTCACGACGTCAGACAGGAGTAATACAATTAGGTTTTGTAAATGATCATTCTAAAGATGATTACTGATTGATCTCTTGTTGAATGCAAACTATTTAAAAAAACATTGGCTTCGAGGAGAGAAAAACCAACTCCTTCCCAGTTTTCTTTTACTCATTCCCAGTTTTTTTTTACCCATTCCCAGTTTTTCTGACTCGTTCCCAGGTTTCAGGACTCATGATATTTCATAATGTTGCCTGCAGAGGCCAAGGATAGAACAACCAACCCTCCGATTGGTGGACGACCCCTCCACCCGCTGACAAGCTTTGGTATGTTTTGTTTATTTTGCTGGTGAAGTACCATTAAAACTGTAACATATTGGCGTTGCACACAGTCCCCCGTACTCACTTCTTCTTGCGGGCGGCGTCGCAGGGCCCCAAAGACTGAGCGTTGTTTTCTCTCGACGTCTCTTTGAGCTCGGGGCCCCTGAAGCGATCGAGGAATGAGTCGTGACGCTCCACCTCGGGATGAACTCTGTGAGACGCCCAGTTCCACAGCATGAAGAAGAAGTAAGAGAGCCTGGGAGGTTAGCGGAGGAAGAGAGAAGCAAAGTGACACCAGTCTAGTCTATTGGGACAGGATATGTACATACTAGAGGTGGAGGAGGTAATCACGGCCAATACTTATATGCCTATACTATGTCTCTACTACTCAAAATACTACAACAATGCAAAAATACTAACATGCATTTTGATATTTGATTGTTCATATAATATTTCAAGCAAAGATGGCACAAATAATTGCTGTTTCAGCACAAAATGTGGAAAATTGCTGCTTTTCTCTGTTTTAATCTTTGCAAATCTTTGGGTTTTTGACTGAAATACTCCATAATTTTGAGTAATTTACTTTCCTTTTTATTATTATTTTCTGACGTTCTATAGACCAAAATGATTGTGATAAATTGAGATAAAATCGGTAACACATTTGTAAGCTTCTCCTACTTTTTAAATGGTTGTTGAATCTGTTTTTGAACAAAGTTTATGTTTATCATAGTCATAAAAGACAAACGTTTTACTTTGGACTGAACCTTTGCTTTTTTGATGAATATTAGATATGTTACACGGCTTTTAATAAATAAAAAGGATCCGTCAACTCTACTGGGACAGGATATGTAAATACCAGAGGTGGAGGAGGTGTAATGTAGAATAGAATAAAGATACTCAGGTAACAAAAAAAACTCACTTCAAACAGTGACTTTCCACCTCTGGTACATACTGACCCATAACTACAGGTACATTTTAATGAAGTTTACCTGGCCATCGCCCCGGCTCCTGTGTAGGAGTTTCTGTGAGATTCTGAAGACAGCGCTCTCTCAGAGTTATCTTCACACAGAGACGGGGCCCTGCAAAATACAGAAAAAAACACCATTATTATTTCAGTCTCTCAATTTTACAAAATGTGCTATTGGAAAAGTTAAACAGCACTTTAAAACCAATGCAAAAGAAGTCACTGTGGTAAGACAATGACTTAAAATAGCCCACAGTGAGTATTTTAGACAATTAGTTGAATTAAGGGTTGCAACAGATACAATAACCATCCCAGAAATATCACAATTTTAAAGTATTACACAATTATCATCATCATCATCATCATCATCATCATCATCATCATCATCATCATCATTATTATGAATCCACCAAGAAGGTTACATTTTTGGCATTTTTTACTTTAGTTAACATTGTGAGACAGTAAATGCTCTGATTAATAAAAAAAAAACTATAACTTCTTCTTTGTAACACCCCTGTTGTTTCCCCATTACGGCTTTTACAGTGATGTCATAGGCCTACCTGCTCTCTCCATTTTCGATGACAGCGAGCTCATCATCAGTGTTGGTGGACAGCCGACGTCTGGAGGAAAATAGCTTTTTCTGACTGCCGGTTTTTGCCATGTCGCCTTGTCTGGCTCAGATGGCCCTTTAGCACACAACACAGAGAGAGAAGCAACTTTAAAAATAACATTTTACATATATTTTTAGTAAGGATTTTCATATTTTTGGTTCTCGAATTTCATGCAAATAAATGGTCTCTTTACCATGGTGTTGTCTGTTTTTGTCCTACAGCTGAATATAATAACTGTTATTAACCAGGTGACAAAAGTCAGTACAATCCAGTCAGATCCACAGAAAAGACAGGAAGAAAAACATTAGTTATGATGAAATAAACTAAGCCACCTTAAAAGTCAACTAACAACTTACTGCTTATCAGCCAGCTAACTGAGCTGTCTAATGACCTGCTGAGTAACCTAACAAACAACATGCTAACTGAGATGCGAATCGTCCAGCTAACTAGCCTGCTAACGGCTTATCAACCTGCTAACTGAGATGCTAATCGGCCTGCTTACTAGCCTGCTAACTGCCTAGTTTATGACCTGCTGACTAACCTTACAAACAACATAGGCCTACTAACTGAGATGATAATTGTCCTGCTAAAAACCTGCTAATCACTTATCAACCTGCTAACTGCTTAGTTTATGACCTGCTGTGTAATCTCACGAGCAACATGCTAACTGAGATGCTAATTGTCTCAGAAGCTAATTGCTAATCAACCAGCTACTTTCCAACTGACATGCTAACTGCTAACTGACCTGCTAACATTTCACAGTTAGTTTTTTCGCTTCTTGAAAATGACAAACTTTGCAGTCAATCATGTCCAGTGGTGGTTATTCAAGTACCAAACTTAAGTAGGCTTATTTTGAAATAAATATGGACTGTATTTAGTTATTAATGTTTACTGCTACTTAACACAAATAGAGTACCTTTTATTCCTCTACATTTATATAATAATCATAGCTACTTATACTATACTACTGTGAAAAGGCCCATTCTCCATTCTGATTACTTTTACTTTTGGTAAATTTAGCTGTTCATATTTCTGTTCTTAAGTAATCAATATAAAACCATCAGTATTTTAAGAACATAGTATTTCTACTTTTAGTTAAGTACATGATCTGAGTACTCCTTACAGCTCTGGTGTGAATTAGCTTTTAAAGCTCAAAAACAATAAACATGAAAAAGCAAAATGCAATCATTTCCCTCCCTCATGTGAGAGAGCTGCTGTTTACTGAACACCACTTTTCACAGTTTGTCTGAGAGTAGCGCCTAAAAATACATGCTCATTATGTCCTTAACACTAAACAGGATCAGAGTCCTCTCTCTGTGAACGATCAGCTGGTTTTTAAAATAACCAAAGCTATGGCTTACAGGCAGACTGTGGTTCTATCTTCAGTCCTGTGTGCAGCAGGTTAAGTCCATTAGGGCTTCACTTAAAGAACAGTGAGGGCAGGGACTCGCTTCTCAGTACAGTCTGGAGAAAACAGCCATGTCTCCAGGAAATGTGTTGCCGAAAGACTTGTTTTTATACTATCTTGTAATGGTGTCATTGCATACAAATAAGGTCTAATAAACATAAAAGTCTCATCAAAAAAGTAGTGTTAAGTTGTGCAAAGATGTAGAACAGATTACAAGCAGAATCTGTTTCAATATACAAATAAAATGCAGTGAATAAGAAATAAATCTGTTTATACGTGATTCCTACATACACAAGTATTATTGTGCAAGGTTTAATTGAAAGGGTGAAGTATCGTCTCAAAAGCATACATGTAAAGTGTGTCTCCATCCAAAAAAGGCACACAGTTGTGTTTGAGAATGAGTTGGTAGAAATGCAACCAGATAAAAGACTTAGCATCACATGTGAGAAAATAGTTTCGATAAATCAGATGAACGGTCTCAGAAGAATTTCACGGTTTCATTGTATTACCTGCTAAAAAAAACATCTATTCCTATTACGGCTAAGATTTGTTTATTTCCTGCTTGCTTTGTTTGTCTGTTTGTCTGTCTGTCAGCAGGATTAAGTGAAAAACTCCTGGCCTGATTTGTGCAAAATTTGATGGAAGGGTGTGTAACAGGCTGAGGAATTAACCATAACATTTGAGAGCTGATCTGAATCGCAGAGTCGATACACTGACTGTTTTTCACTGAGATTTACATTGAGTGAAGGGCTTTTTTAGTTTTGAGTTCATGCAGAGAAATGAGTTTCTGACTGGTAAAATCCACCAGAACTACAGCTATGGCTTACAGGCAGACTGTAGTGTCTATCTTCAGTTTCAGTTAAGTCCATTAGGGTTCCTCTTAAACAAAAGCGAGGGCAGGGACTCGATTCTGAGTAAAGTCTGGAGAGAAACAGCCAGATCTCCAGGAAATGCGTTCAGAAAGACTTACCATCTTGAAATTGGGTTAATGCATGGGTGGAAAATGGTCCTGAAAACGAGTAATCTGCTTTAAATGAACGGATCGGATCACCTGAGGTTGTGCTAAAATACAGAATAGATTCCCTTTAGGATCAGTTTTGCAATGGTGATAATTACAAAATGAATCAGTTTATATGTGATGCTAACTTGGGTCATTTCTCACAGTACACATGGCATTATGCAAGGGGTCAGTGGTAAAATAATGGTATGTATTACCTTAAACAATATATACAACTTCATGACCCTTGGTTAAAAGTATTTGTTATATATGGGGCTAACGTTAACTTCCAAAGTAGACTGAGTTCCTGAAGTTCCTGAAGAGGCGGATGCAGCACTCAGATCTTCTACTCGAGTAAAAGTATTAATACTACAGTGTGAAAGTCCTGAAATTGATTATATAACTTAAGTAAAATGACTAAAATATTAGCGTCAAATTCATTCAAAACTCATGATGCAGAATGGCCTGTTTCGGGATAATATGCATTACTTAATTAGATGTAAGTGAAATGTGTGTTCATCGTTGTAATGTTGCAGATGTTAAAGGTGGAGCTCATTTCCCCTACTTACTTATCTCCAATAACTACCGTCTTCAGAATAACGTGGTTCAGTAAAAAGTACAACATGTGCTTCAGTGATGTATTGCGTAAAATGAAGTGTGATAGAATTTCTCTGATCCTATTCTACAGCAATAAAAGTCTCTGCTGCAATAATGGGAATCCTTAAGAGGAGTACAAAGAATAACAGCAAGCAGTTTTAATACGTGGAATACTTTTGAAAAGGTCATTCGTTTAAAAAAAAGCTTGGGATGATTTTTAAGGAACATATAATATTAGTGTTTCTCTTTTCCTGTTCTGTGTTTACAGTTAAGAGAATGAATGTAGTATTACTTGAAATAACAAGCATGCACATTTTTAGTCAGCATTAGAATGCTTGTGTCGGTCACTACCTCAAAAAATACATGTCATTTTTATTGTTATTTTATTATCTTTTTATGTGAATAACAACTGAAATAAACAACAGTCAATTAAAAGTAACTTCAAATGCCTACAGAAGAATGTGTATGTAACACAAACAAGATGGCTGATACTGGTCTTCATTATGTGACTGCTGCATGTTGGACAAATACATATTGCATAATGTAAAATAAAGTAGTTTTGACAAACCCTAGAACGTGCATTGAATTATTTTTTGTACAATGCAATGAGCTGTTTGCCAGATAAAAAAAGCACAGTACTCCTGGAGTATTCAGAAAGCCCCACAAACACCCTTACTGTCCTGTCCTCATGTTTTCATATTGGATTTGAGGCTTTCGAGAACATTTCCACCCAATTAAAACTCTAAAAATGTGCTTGTTGTTTCCACTAATGGATATTTTTTGGTAAATACTGACTCGCTGATCTCAGGGGAACACCGGTGGTTGTAACACCACACGTGCACACATGCAGATTACTGCTAATACCAGGGAGTTAACCAACCCCCCGCTAAATTAAATCACAGGAGCAGAATCACCATGAGGCCGCGTGCAGCGGAGGGTGAGGAAAGGTAAAGTCAACAGAGCGCCTGCACAGTAGTGTCTCGACACATGTGAGTTGCATAATCATCTCCGAGACCCAGCATGTGCATGTTGAACCTGACAATGCATATAATGAACTCTGTTTGATTAAGTGTTCTGGTAATTAGATTTTTGACTGTTCTCTTATCTATTTTGCAGATTCTTTTCTTGCTTTTTAATATAAAAACCCCACTTGATTGAGTCATGATGCCAGTCATAAGTAAGGATGATGGTGCAATTTTTAAATTGGCAATTATTTTGTGTTTGCTTGCAATGCACTCCCCATCCTGTATATTGGGGAACATGTGTGCCATGTTATTTAAAAAGTGAACTTATTCAAAAAGCCTAAAGAAAGAAGTTGGACATTGGTGATTGCTTATTGCAGTAGAAACATTTTGTATGTTTGTTCTTTGAGTCTATTTTATAAATTTGTTTAAGTATGTTTTGTTTTAAACCCTCTGCATGCTTTATTATTATCATTTGTTTATTTTATCTCTAATTTATACTTATTTATTTGCTTATACAGCAACAGATGTGTGAACAGTATGGCTAAAGATGTCATTACAACAACTTACAACAAATACATTTATGGATAAATAAATGAACCCAAACAAAACCTAATAAATACATAAAATAATTATGAAATAAATGTATAAATAAATCTGGAAATGATCATCAAACAAATACATTTTAAAAAATTACAAAAATATACCATATATATCTATTTTAAATATATATCTATTTAAAGATTGTTGCACACAAACAATTGCATGAAATCCAGATATTTAAAAAATAAGAAATAAGATAACCTCTTTGTCAAACAGTTGGAGCTTTTATATCAACTTAACTTACCTCATTCTTATTTATTTTTTATAATTAGGGCAGATTTAATCTTCCATAACTGGGACTGGACTGAATTTCAGAGAGAGGATCATTAAAACACCTTCTTTTTGATTATATAATATGATCTGTACTGTATGTGTACAATGAGGGTCTGTTTAAGCTTTAATGCTCAATGTTTTTGTTCTTGGAGATTAGTTGCTCTGTTGGGGTCAAGACTCACTAAGAGGCTTGTGTTGAGGTTGTGTATTCACTTAGATTATATACCTTTTTTGCCCACCAATAAGTCGTTATCTACATTAAATCCAGTTATAAAGTAAATTCTATTTTAGAAAATTACACTGGTAATTTATTCATTATCTTCCACACATATGCACATGTTAAAAGCAAAGGTTCAGGCCTGCATTGTTAAACTAACACACTCTTAGTGTAATACATGACTCGCCAAAAGACACTTCATAATATTAATTATAATAATAAACTAATGGTATGTATTATATTTGAATACAAATTATGAAAGGATGGCTTTATTATAAAAAGCGTCTCAATGCAATCTCTAAAAAGAGTTTGCAGTAAATCCACATTATGTATTATTCATTTTGCAGGTTAAAAGTAATCCCTAGTGCAACAGCAACACAAAGTCTTATGGTGAATGTATTTCAACATCCTCGACAACCTGTTGCTGGAACAACCTGCAGAAAGACTCTGCGAAATGAAACGACAGAAACTGAAAGCTTTTTTAAAATACAATCACATTATTTTACATCAGATACTTGTGCCAAGTTTCTGCTGGTCGAATAAAAAGCATTGAGAGATTTAACTCACCCTTTTGAAGCCGTTTCACACTGAGTTTTGTATTCCGAAAAAACAAGCAATTCCCCTGTGATGGCTTCTGTGTAATCCCATCTTCAATAAGGCAAATGTAAAATAGTTCTCCAGTGATTTCTCTACGATCCCGTTGCAGCGTCACCAGAAATACCTGTCCATAACCGGCAGCAGCCGCGGCGGATCTGCAGGATGAAGACGGTACTAAGATCACAGATCCCAGATCAGAGGAGGGGAGGAGACCTGATCACTGTCCTTCACCCACAGCAATTCACAAGCATACTGCAGAAAGCAGACAAATGCATTCAAACTTGTTTTGGGTTGTCTTTTTCATTAAACAAATTAAGATAAGAAGAAGAAGAAGAAGTAGTAGTGACTCTGCTTGGTTTGCACCTGTTTGATTCACAAATGGCCAGCAGGGGGCGACCTTTGTGGTTTCAAAAGTGGCCCAATTGTATAAAAGTCTATGAGAAAATGAACCTTCCTCCTTCTTAATTTATTATCTGAATATACATTTTCCTGATGTGTCCCTGTGTCATTTTAAATGATTTTTAATATTTAAAACAGTGGTCAGATTCTATAGAAGTCTATGAAAAAATGACCTTACTTTTCACTTGATTTACTACCTCATTAGATATTGTAAACATCAGTTTATGACCTCAAAAGCAAGTTTCAATTCTTGTAAATAACCAGCAGGATGTAAGACTTCTATTTGCAGAGAGAAGTTTGATTGTGTTGAAGTCTGTGAGAAAATTAGTGTACTTTGTACTTGATTTGTCACCTCGAAAAAATGTGTATTCTGTTTTCTGTAGTTTCATTTCTTTCGAATATCCAGTAGGAGGCAACGCCCCTGGTACAAAAAATATGTCTGATTGTTTAGATGTCTACAAGAAAAGGATCCTTCTGGGACTTGATGTATTACCTCATATTCAATCGCTGGTGTAAGTTGTTTTTTTTCGCCTACTGAGGTTCCAAAAAGAAGTCAGATCGTAAAGAAGTCTATGACAAAAGGTCCCCACTTATCCCATCGTTTATTACCTACATGTTGAATAATGAGTCATCTTTGGTTTACTGAGCCAGAAGTCCACAAACCGATGGGAGTGTCAAACACCTAAAACTGAACTTCAACAATTTATGGTATAAATAAATGACTGCTTTTTTAAAACAGCAATTACTGGCACCATATTCCAAACACATATGTCATTTGAAGGTTATGGGTCTCAGGTGTTCAAAATGATATCACTGCTGAAGTCTTCACACATGTAGTCTTGATTCGCTCGTCATTATTGTGTCTAAAAGTCACGATTAAGCAGGTTTAAGGGATTTCAAAATAAAGGTATTGTTTTTCTGGGGAGACAAATAAACTTGTTGTGAATATTAGGGGGTATGTGTGCCCTGTGTATTCCTTAAATCTATGCCTGTGAGCCGTCTCTGCACCCCCTGCCGCCACGTCAACCTCAGGCATTAGGTTAAAAGAGAAATCCTTTGGCAATACGCAGCTGCACCGCTAATCCCAGCTTAGACTTGAGTACCTATTTCAGCCGCCTAATGCCCCCTCATGGATATGTTCTTAAAGATCTGTCACTTTCCGTCAACATTCCCCCTTTTTTCTGGTCAATGTTGCACTAAAGTCAAACTCCAGCTGCTCTAAATGATCAGTGATTCCTTTTATTTGGATACAAACTCTGATATTACCTCATACATATGCTGAAAAACACAAGTAATCTTCCCTGTGCTTCAGATATTTACCGATAACTTTGTTTTTGTTTGTTTTGAGCGTCTTTGGACATCTCACAACAAAGGGAATTAGCTCCGTATTAGACAGAGTGGATTTCAGGCAATCCATAAATAGCAAAGATGTGTATATATAGAGAGACTATGGACACTCGCAGGCAGGAATACATTTGAATTAAGCTCCTAAATGTGTCAACAAGTCAAAGGTTTTGTACGCTCTAAGTATCTTTAGGTAGGGTCACTACACAGGGTCACAAATCCAACTAAATTATATCACCAGGAAACTTCCCAAGTGGATTCATTTCATTCAGACAACTATTTTTTGTATCGCACATTTTTCTGAAATGTTTCACTCAAATATGCAAATGAGGCATTATCCTTTGCTAACTTTTGGTTAATTTAGGAGAAATCTACAGACAAAACTAGAGAAATCTCACCAAAAAAAACCCAAATTTGTTTTTGTTGATGTTTCTTTTTCAATACTTTGACAGAAGACATGCTATGGAAGCAAAGAAGCCCAAACTCACATCATTGAACATGAAAATAATACGTTTTTGCCTTCAAAACAAGACAATATACACCTTAATTATTTTCATTATTGGAGGCCAATATGGTAAAATAAAACACAACACACTCTGCCTTTCTCCAAACCTCTTTAGCTCATGTTTTCAAGTCAAGGTTTTCCTGAAATGATATGTTTTCATATGCAAAAGAGACATAATAATGCTTACTTTTGGAGAATTTAGATGAAACATACTGGCATAAATAGACACAGTTAGTTAAAAAAAACCCGAAATGTTGGTTTTGGGTTTTTTCTTTCCACTAACTTGAAAAGACACCTGTTATGGAAGCAGAAATAGATTGATGATCCATGTAATTGTGTCATTGCTCAGACTAAGGCCAATACATGTCAGTTGTGCAAATCTATAGTCACTCCTACTCCTTTTCTCTTATACAGTGCCTTGCTTTATTGGATGTTGCTAGGGGAAAAATAAAAGCCCAATCACTCTCCCATTCTTCGAACCTGATCAGCTTTACTCTCCATTGAAAGCCTCTTTAGACTCTGCCAGAAGGCCTGAGGTAATTACTGCGTCCTAAACCCTGCATGAATCCCCCAGAATGCATCTGATGTCACAGGGCAGAAACTGTCTCCAACAGGCTGGCTTCTTTGTCCATTTCCAAGTAAATCAGCATTGTAATTATAAACCTCATGCATTGACAAATAAGCTGGATATACCGATGGGAGTATTGTGAATGAAGCAGTTTGATGTTAAAAATCTGAGCTTGTTGGCTTGTTTTGGTTTTGTAATCGTCTCCAAATACACAATTCACCTAAATATCACACATAGGTCTACTTTTAAAGCAGAAATATTATTATTTGAATCAATCTGCATTCTTAATAATCTGAAAAATGTGTTGCAAAGTATGGATGTTTTTCAGGAAGCAGTTTAGTTAGTGGCATGCAGAAACATCCCCATAATAAAGGGTGAAAGTGATACTGGTTGCATCGTGTCTTTCACTGATTAAGGTTTGAGAAATTCACATTTAAATAACACTTAACAATTCAATTGCTGTTGAAGTAGAAGATTTTTTATAGAATTCCGTTTCCTTTTGTATTTATATATATTATTATGTTCAATCAAAAAGGCTTTATGTATCCCAGGGGGGAAACTATGTCTGGGGAAAGTTTAAATAAATACATGCATCTATGAGATAAAGGGTCACACTGTCTTAGAGCGAGAAACCAGACACCAACAGGCTTGCTTATTATATGTTATAATAGTCATATCATATTAATCAATATATTTATTTGCTTTACAAAACTTAGCAAACCTGATGTATGCTATCATTTCAGGTGACCACATACTTCTTATAATCTGTACACAAATCAACTAAATCTACAACAGTAATCTGCTCTTTTAGAAATGTTCTTGCAGGAAATGTCACGAAACATCTCGGATGGAATAAATGTGCACAGAAACATGGCTCACATGCCTGTAAAGTAAAACCAGAGGTCATGATAATGAGGAGGCTCTCGGACGCTGAAGTGCTCTTGTGCTGATGAGCGGCCCCTCTTCATCAGATGCTGCACGGCACTTGTTCTTTTTCATCCAGATGAAGAGGATGATTTATCCTGCACAGTGTTACTATAACAACCTCAAGGACACATCTGTAGGAAGGGAAAACATGAATGTGCCGTCGCTGCATGTCGGAGGATTTCACTGATTTTTAGTTTAGTAATCCTGTAATTGTGCAGTCATTTGCTGCAATCAGGCTCATGCTGTTTGTCCATTTTCCATGTTTATCAATCAGTCGAGTGTGTGTTTGGTTACCTTTTCATACACACTTTATATAACATCCTCTTTTTGCATTATTTTCAGTGTTCTGGGACGTTGTCATTCATAACATCTATTGTAGTTTCTGTATGACAATAAAGCCTTTGAATCTTTGTTTGCCTCTGTCACTTTTTCCAGACTTCCCTGTGACCCTTGTGGTCTGAAAATGAAATGCACATTCTGTCTTCATTGTTCTTAATGCTAATGAAACCTATACGAACAGTCTTGCTCTGTGATGCATTTTATGGCGTTTTCTGCCCTCTGCAGGAAGCTGAATGCACTCAGCAGCACAGCATTTTGGTATTTCACAGTTTTGCTTTAAGCATTAAGCGCAGTCATTTTCCCTCTGGAGGGAACACAGGGACTTCAGCCTTTGCAGACCATTGACATGCACTAAAAACCTACATAGCACACAACAGGAAAGGGAGCACCCAAAAAAAGCACAGGGCCTCTTTGAAGTGCTGCTTGATTGTCCACTCATAAATCAGCATGTGAACATTTTAAAAATCTCACAGCTGATTATTTTACAAAAACAGTGTGAGTCACAAAGCAGCGAGAGGACTGTTTTAAATCATGACTAAGGAATCATAAAGAAGCAAAACTGGAAGGATGTTTGCGGTTTGTTTTGACGATAACTTAGGTACTTTTTTGAAAGCAGACCACACACACACACACACACACACACACACACACACACACACACACACACACACACACACACACACACACACACACACACACACACACACACACACACACACACAGTCATACAAACCCGTTCTTCTGGTTAGTAAATCTTCCTCGCAGCGCCCACTTTCACACCCTCATCACACATTTTTGACGAGAGAGAACAGTCAATGATTAAAGGTTCAGGCTCAGTTAAGGACAGCATACTCAATGTTTTAGTTAGATTATTTATTAAACGTTTACTCATAAACATCATATATTATCTTTTTTGATATGCAGTAATAACCTGACCACATTAGCTGTTCTGCTACAACCCAAAGGTCATTTGTAGTTATTTTGAGTCTCTTTTAAGTCATTTTGTGTCTTCTTTGATATGTTGTGTCTTTTTGAAGTCATTTCCAACGACTCTCTTGCCATTTTGTGTCTCGTTTATTCATTTTTTGTCTCTTGGAGGTCATTCGGGTCAGCTGCATTGATGCACAGCTTATATTCCGTATGCACACTTATTTATTTTTGTTCCATTAAACATGTTTTAGCTGTTTCTCAAAGATATCAAGACGATAGGTTTTACCTTTCATATACACTGTCCGGCCAAAAAAAAGGTCACCAGCCTGTGGGGGGCAGTGCTGTGATCTGGGGTTGCTGCAGTTGGTCTGGTCTAGGTTCAGCAATGTGCCCAAAGAATGAGGTCAGCTGACTCCCTGAATATACTGAAGGACCAGGTTATTCCATTCATGGATTTCTTCTTCCCTGATGGCACGGGCATGTTCCAAGAGGACAATGCCAGGATCCATCGGGCTCAGATTGTGAAAGAGTGGTTCAGGGAGCGTGAGACCTCATTCTCACACATGGATTGGCCCCCACAGAGTCCAGACCTGAACCCGGTTGAGAATCTTTGGGATGTGCTGGAGAAGACTTTGCACAGTGGTCTGAATCTCCCGTCATCGATACGAGATCTTGGAGAAAAATGAAAGCAAGACAGAAATAAATGTTGAGACGTTGCAGAAGCTCGTGGAAACGATGCTCGTTTTGTGTCTCTTTTTTGTCATTTTAGGTCTCTTTATCCAACTTGTGTTTGTTTTTGTTATGTTGTGTCTTTTTTTAGGCATTTCGTGTCTCTTTAATATTTGTTTGCCTCTTGGTGATCATTCTGGTCAGCTGCGTTGATGCACTCCTTATATTCCGCATCACTTACATTAAACCTGTTTACCTGTGGCTTGTTTTTTGCCAGACTTTCTCAAACCAACTTTTTTCTCCTCGTCTAAATAAATCAAAACTCTCTCATTAACAACCAACAGAATCAATTAAACTACAGTTTGTTTTGTCACTTGGACACCTCCTAATGTTTGCCGTGCAATATGTGTTCTAAATATCTGAAGCATCCCAACTAAAGCGCAGTGATTTGTCATCTTTAATGTTAACACCTGTCTTTCCGTCACAGAAACATGAATGTGAACACTCCTGTTTATGCTGTAATCTGTGCTTCTCACATGTTTACGTAAAGTTTGACATTTTTTGCTCGGTCTGCAGTCAGTCTGGATTCCTGTCCCGAGCTTCATCCATCACCAGCTAGGGAGAGACAATGGACATTTTTAGCTATTCAACCCTTTTGACCCCGAGTTAAGTAAACGTGACCGTTTGGTTTATTATTTCCCCAAGCAAAAAGTCCCCCAAGGACACTTTGGAGGCTAGTTGTGTGTCTCTTTTTGTTTTGATTGTTTGTGTGATCTGTGATTAACATATTAAAATCATTTAAAGGCTTGATTCTCATATGTACAATAACTGAAGTGAAGTTTGGAAATCTTAATGCCCAGTAAGTGTGTGTGTGTGTGTGTGTGTGTGTGTGTGTGTGTGTGTGTGTGTGTGTGTGTGTGTGTGTGTGTGTGTGTGTGTGTGTGTGTGTGTGTATATTTGCTTCATTACTGTAGGGGGCGCTGTGCAGCAGATACTTATCTGTACATCATTTTATTTTTGTTTTATTATCCTGTGTGAAACTATACTGTCCTGTTTCTCACTCTTATTCTGTTGCTGCTTAAACCACTGAATTCCCCCACGGGGATTAATAAAAGTACATCTTATCTTTAAACTCTGTGAGTAAAAGCTGCATCCTGCCACAAAACCAACAGAAGAAGAAGAGAGCCCAGAAGTTAGCTTCCGATACACTCTTAAGGAGAAAGTTAAGGGAAATTGGAATTTCATTTCTGAGTGAAATATCCTCCCTTCTTTCACTCCTCTGATGGTTTTCTTTTATGTTTTTCTTTTACTTTATTAGTAAATAAAGTAAATATAACATTTTAAAGTACAAAAGTATTAGCATCAAGACATACTTAAAGTACATGTCCAATGCCTTGCTCAATGGCACAACGGCAGGGCCCTGGAGTACCAAGTACCAGTCCACACTCCATATTTTAGGTCTGTTCAGGGACTTTAACCGGCACCCTATCATTTCCATTCCAACCCCCTACTGACTGAGCGACTGGCGGACAGTAAGAACCAGAAGGTATTTATTTGATTCAAAACATCTGTTCTCAGATTAAATCATCCCTACTTTATTCCTTTTTTGTGCTTTTTTGTTCTGAGCAAGGGACTTTGCTTTGGTGCTTTATTGGTGCATATGTACAGTGAACAGTAAGATACATTGACATGGTTAAATAAGAGCAAATACTGAAGATATTGTGTCAAACTATATGTAGACTGGTTTTAGATATAAACAATGCACTAAAGTAGTTGTATTATGCAGACATTTCTATTCCTATAATTGCATTTCTATCTATATTTTGTTGGGTTTGTGAAATCTCTGTACCTTTGACTGTTCTTTTACTATAAAGAATAATACAATAATATAAGTACAATACTTTCCCTTATATACGATATTGGAAACAACCATCCTGAGTCACAGCATTATAAAAAGCAAAAGAAGTAGGTCTAGTATTATATAGACATTTTGATTTTTAGCTATATTAAATGTAAACTGTTTGTACCTTTGGATATGATTTTGTTTAAATGAATAATAAAAGTAATCTAAGTTTCCCCTTAAAATCTCCCTTATCTGGCACGTCGGTAACATCCATCCTGAGTCTGACTTCCCCCTGCGCTCAGCCGTTAGCTGCTGCTCGGAGTGATTGACAGTCAGCAGAGGTTTACACGGCCGGTCCTGCTCACTCGCTGGGTTTGTTATCGTAACAGCGAAGAAACTGCAAGCATGGCGAGCCAACAGAGAGCCCAGTCACAGACAAGAAGAAGAACACCGTGTATCGGATTATTGAGGATGATATTTATTGCTTTTATTCACACGGTGCGGGCCAATAAACAAGGTTTGTAACTTAGCTGTTAGCATTAGCACCAGAGCTAACTTCCGTAGACATGTTTCCCTCAAGTGTGCGGGGTTGAGGTTACCTCTACGGGCCAACTTTAACACAGCTAACCTTAAAGCACCTGTGAGACTGTTAAAATATAACTAATTAGCGTTGACATGAGCAAAGTGCCATCTTAAGTGATACAAAGCTTGCAAAGTGCCATCTTTAGCTAGCATTATGTGGCCTTTTCAGTTAGCTTGGTTTGTAGCTTGTTGTCATGTTGTCATCACGTCCTTATATGGTTAAGTTAGGCTACCTAATAAACACAAAGTAATACAACATGTAGGCATCATAGCTATTACTACTCATAGCTTAAATTCAGCTACTGTGTGGTCTTAATGTATGCCAGTGAAGAGACAACTTTTAAGTAAAATAGAAAATGTAAATGCAGTAAAGATACACATATCAAAAGGGAAGGATAGAGTATATTGTACTTAATAATAATAATAGTAATCCTAAGCCTTAATTGTATTGAACTTGTCATACACCAGGTGCAAAGTGCTTTCATAACGAAGCACACATCACAATTTAAGAGTTTAACATCAGGCCAGACGTTAAAAGCATTAAGTACATAATAACAACAACAACAACAACAACAACAACATGATATAACTGGTTAACACTTTTAGAGACACAGCAGGTAAAAAGTATGATAATAAAAAGTAAAAGTAAGTAAAAGAAATAGTGATCCCTCTGTAAAATAAAGGAAAACAAGACTACAATGAATACAATATAAAAACCTATTCAATTAATAAAGCAACACAAAACAAATAGGATCCTAAAAATGAAAGTTATTTAGTTTGTTTTGTTTGTTTAGTATATTTATATCCGGTGCACATACTTGTCTTTTTTGTAGTTGAATGTTAAACCCATTTTCTGTTTTATAATCGTTATATTTTTGACCTTCTCTTACAACTTAATTTCTTATGTTGTTTATGTTTGAACTCCCAGACACCAAATCAAATGTCCTGTATGTGTAAACCTTGCAATGAACTCCATTCTGATTGTGATTGTGATATACAGAATTGAAGGCAGATCTGTCACACACAAATATAAACATTGAATACCATTGAGTAAGCAGAATAATAACAGTCTAATTGAAGAAAGAGTGAAGTAGTGTTTTTGAAAAGGCTAAACTGAGTGACATCTGGTTTAGCAAAGAGCAACTCAAGTTGAATCAGTATCTCCAACGACTTCCTCTTACTAGACTCAATTTAAGGAAATGTGTGCATCAGTCAGGTGATATGTTGTAAACGTGGCTTAGTTCAGTTTTGGTTTTGAACCCTGACTGTGCACCTACAGACGACAGGCATGTTGTCTTATTTATCCAGGGGACGGAAGTGTACAGCTGTCAGATCCACTGATCATGTCAGGTCACAGTGATAAGTCCACCAATGGTGAGTGGACAGCTGCTGCTGCAGGCCACGTCCAGGATTAGCTGCTGTGCCAACTCTGAAATGTGCCTCTAAATTGTTTACATTGGTGCCTTTATGCACTTGCAACACAATCTGAGCATCTATGGAGGTGTGAGATCCTAAAGCATTGAAGATAATCTTGAAATATGCCTATAAAGTTGGTGTGCAAAATCTTACCTACCTAATTAATGTCATAACTGGATAAATAATAACCATGCATATTAAGAGATTGCATGATTTCCGTCAATATGAGTTAGCTGCATGGTAAAGCCTATTTCTGTATACCCCTGTGTGCACTAAATTAGTCCGGGAGTATCTGCTCTGTCAACGTTACAACGTGCGTTTAAATGTTGATATTGGTTCTTCTACGTATTTGCTTTTTTACTGTAGTGAAATGATCGTCCAGTTTCAGTTTGTGCCAACTTTAAAATGTGCCTTTTAAATTGTTAATAATGGTTACTCTATTCGACAACGAATGAATGAGTGATAAAAGGAGCCAAAAGCACCAAAAAATATCTAGAAATATTTATACATATTGCAGCTGGGTGTGTAAAATGAGCAGTTATTCAATGAAGTCTGACCTTTAGTGCATAGTCAACTTTTTTCAAATGAAATGATGGAGAAAACATTTCCAGGTATTCAGCTTTCTTTGTTGTTATAGAAGACTAATCTTAAAGAAAAGACATCCAAATGTATGAACAGTACAGAACATATATCAAGCATCAAACCTTGAAAATAAAGAGATGGAGGTGCAAGTGCTTATTAAAATAAATAAGATAAAGATGAATTGGGATGTGGTGAGAGTAATACGCCCATATAAAGCAGGAGGGATCTAAGTAGAGGACATAACCACAAATACAAGCAAATACGATGCAAATACAGGAGGTGATCTCATATAAAGAAGGTAGTATGCCCATAAAAGAACAACCTCTCTTATAGCGTTTGAAAGTTAAATCAGTGGGTTTTTAACAGACAAAACGAGACATTTTGAGACTGAGAAAAAGTAAAGCAGAAGTAGTAATAACTAAAATGAAACTGAGAAGTGAAGTTGAACTACCACAGGAAGTTATTTGGCAAACAGTGTGAAGTCACCCACAATCGCGCTTCCACCAGCCTGAACACTGCAGGCTTTGAGAAGTTTAGAGTCGACGTCAAGAAGGTCGTTGCTTCATTTACATGATACATATCTGTTTGGAGGATCACTGAGGCGATTAGACGGATAGATAACTGTGATGTTAGTTAAAAAATAATAAAACATCCTCCTTTCTTTTCAAGTTTGGCAAATGCAGAGACACTTACGTTGACTAGTCGATTAATCAACGCTACACAGCTAGCCTTACACATTTGTGTATGTGCCTGCTACCAATGTTAACGAAGTGTAGATATGAAATGGCAATTACTGGTTGACATGCACCAACAGTGTTTAACCTCAATACTGATTGTTTTACTTACTTTTAGCAGGGTTTAATACTTTAAAAGGCATCATTCATTGTAAATAAAGGACTTAATTTGGGCTAAATAATCTTGCATGTGAGCCTAGGATTTTATAAGGCTTGATTTTATTTTCTGATCTTGCATTGTAATATCTTTTAAAATGTTCTTTATTTTAAATTAAAGTCACCCAGATCTCAATAGCAGAATGTGGTCTAAAAATGAATCAGAGTGGCATTTAAAAAGTCTTACATCTAACTTAAACTTAGCTGTAGGAACCCAATTTTAGATTAGTCGGCTAGTCTAAGTATAAACTTCAGTTGTAACTTGAGAGAAATTAGTCATTAAGAACATCCCTTTGTTTTTAAGATGGTTCGAACACCAAAAAGGCATTTTCATTTTGGGCTTCTTCTTTGTTTGGATTGTGGTTTTAACTGTAAAGAATCGAAAAACACTAAGTTTCACTTTTTGCACTTTGATTCAGGCCTCTTACCGAGGGTACTTTCACCAGGGCTCATATCCTTTATTTAGTCTTGTATATTCCCCTGAGGTACAGTAGAACAAACAAGTTATTCTCTCCATTGTATGCTACCAAAAAAGGTTACTCTAACTAATAAACTTTCACTCAAACTCTGAGGAGAAGCTCACCCATGATAGAATAACTCGACCGTCAGCTTTGTGTAATGTCAGAAGTGAAATCTAAAGAGGAGAGGAAACTGAATGTTTGCAGCCAGTGATCATATCACTTAGATCTGCTGCTGATGCTCCTTAACCTTAAAGCTCTCTTTATAACCAGCGGGAGTTAATGATTCAGTTTAAATGTAAAACATGGTGCCGTGAACATGATCCGTGGAGGTGGATTTAACTGCGGTGTCGGTGGTTCCCTGGGGCAAAGCTTCTCAATGCAGTGAAAGTGTAGTAAATGCTGACTGTGGAGTTGTATTTAGGGCTGTACAAGCTTGTTGATTCATACTAAAGTATGGAAGAGTTTTATGACAGTGAATGCTCTTCCGGGTCTGAAAATGTCGTTGATAATGGTGCGATTACAAAGGTGTGTTAGGTCCACTGGTAGGTAACAGAAGATCTGAGTTATTGAGATAAGCAAACGTCTCTGAGGCTACACTGGTACATTCACGAGGATGAAACAAACACACGTATTCTCTGAGAATAGAAAAACATACCATTTGGGACTTTAAAACCCCAAAGTTCTTTAAGATTAAGGTTCTGGTTCTTGGTTTCTGTCACGCAGCTTTATGATTATATCAGCTTAGAGAATATCCACTTTTGCTACTCTGAGTTTTTTAACCTACATTTACCTGATCATCTCTTAGAATATACCGAATATTACCCTCCTCTTTTGTCTCTGTAATAATATTTTGTACAAACACGCCGTCGTAGATTTCTAAGACTTTACTATCCTGTTAAAGTGTATGAGGGTTGTGTTGGACGATTCAGTCTGAACAGAAACGTTTGTTTTGTGTTCACATCAGACAGATTTAATTAGTAGATCAAAGCTTTTTCCTTGTTGAAAACTCGACATCAAACTCCCAAAGCTGTTGTGCAAAAGGTGAACAATCTGTACCCTTTTCTTTCCGAGAGTACAAGAGATTAAAGTTCACGTATGGAGTTATCTTCCCCAGTAATATAACCTTCTACTTCTGGAAGACACAACAACTGCTAGCTGATTGCTTTAGCGGCAGAGATTTATTTTGTAGGAGGAGTTGCACAAAGCTATTATTAGATATGACCAATTCTTCTATAGTTTCAGCGTCCAGTTGGTGTCGTAAATAATCGGGGGCAGAGAGCAAAATGACCCTAAATTTAGGGTTTTCATTTATACTTCACTTAACAGAATGAATGTAGCTCAATAAAAGTGTTGTTGTGAATTAAATGCCACCAGTATTTCAAACATTCGGACAAAAAAATGAGCCTAAATTGCACCGTGATTATTTTTTTTTCTATCTACCTTGTCTCCGGTCTGGCACCCAGTATTCAAGATGCTTTAGAGAGGTAAAAAAAACAAGATAAGGTAAAAAGTCTAATTTAAATGGAGCGATAAAACCACATTTATCACAAGGACACGGCACCAATCGCACCTTAAAAGCTTGTCTAAAAAAGTGAGATTTGGTCAGTGGTTTGGAGGTGGGGAGGGTCAGTACAGAGTCCAGAGGGTGGGGGCAGCGAAGGCGATTCCTCTGAGGTTTGCTTCTGATGAGTTCAATGCTTAAAAGTCAGCGTTGAATGATGATGATGATGATGATGATGATGGTGGTGGTGATAAAACTAATATGCTCTTCCTGTTCTCTTCTGTCTGTCTACAGCATTCATTCAGTCAGACACAATTCTAGAAGTTTTACATTTTGGCGAGGGAAGCCTTTTGCAGGTAAGTGCTGCTCATTTATATACCTATAAACATTTAGACCATCACAGAGCAGAACATGTCAGAACTGACGTGGTTTAACAAGCTCTAAATGTGATCATGTACAAATCATAACTGCTTCTATCTCCGTTCTTTCTGCAGGCAGAGTCTGACATTGATTTTAGTTTATATCACCAACAAAGGTACGGTTTCATTCTTTCCCTTTTCACTTATCCTCAACTCTTTTGCAAATGTGTTTACGTAGTGTCGTTATTTTTAGTAATAGGTGTAGTCAGTTATGCGGTATTGCATTCTTCTGTTGTGTGTTGCTACAAGGTAAAGGGTTCTTGAAATGAGTTGTCACGGCAAAACAAAAGCAGCAAGCTAAATTATGCAAAAAAAAGTACAGAACAAGAGAGATGCTCCTGTAACCAATGCCTCATCAGTCAGTACAAAAAGAACTTTTGTCAAGGCGAGCAAACCTGCGTAGGAAACGATTTAAGTGCATCTGCCAGGCTGCAAAGTTTCAGTTAAAGGGGTTGTCCCTTTCCTGTCGTGTGTTTTATAGGTTTTTGTGCATGTAAATGGGCTCCAAAGGCTAAAATCCCATAGAGTTTGTCTCCCACACACACTGATTGAAACCCCTCCTTTGTTTACTCCAGTGACATCACTATGTAACACTCAAACGTCTATTGGCAAGCGCTCCAACACATTGTACGTAGATAGGCTAAGGGACGGCATATCTCTTAGCAGGTTGACCAATCACAACAGAGCCGGCCAGCCAACCAATCAGGGCAGACTGGGCTCTGGTTTCAGACGGAGGGTGAAAAGAGTAGCTGCAGCACAGGCAGTATGAGAAGAGCAAAGAGCTTTCTGAACATCAAAGCATGGAGACATGTCCCAGGAGAGACACTGAATACTAATATGAACCTGGAAAGGAGGCAAGACAGCATTTTCAAAGTTTGGATGTGACGTCAATTAGGGAAAGCAGGATGCTGAGATCAGACCCATATGACCCGCTCAGCTCTCTGCAACATGTGCTGTTAGTGGGAGGTTTTCAGGTGTGTGTGTGTGTGTGTGTGTGTGTCTGTGTGTCTGTGTGTGGGTGTGGGGGTGTGTGTGTGTCACCTGTTGCTCCACCATAAATTGAGCCTGCCACAGCTACTTGGGAGGGTTTAGATTTGGCCGGACAGGCTGCAGAATGAGCTCATGTGAGTTTCGAGGTCTTTACTCACTCCGACATTTAACGGAGGAGTTTCTCTGGGGAGTTTTTTCCCGGTGCGACGCAATGGTTTAAAGACGGATTGCTTTCGTGTGATGTACGCAATGTTTAAAGACCCCTGGGATTATTGTGTAAGTTGTGACACTTGAGTCCATCGTGTAAATCTGCCAAATTTAGCCATAGAGGCACATTTTGGTTGATGGCATTAAAAGAATACATACAAGAGCTCAAGATTGATATACAGCTCAGATACCCAATTAAAAGGCCTTATTTACAAACCCATTACCACACAACAGACACAAACATTTAAAATAACTGGGAAATTGCAGATTTTTGTAAATTGCGTCACCATGTTATCAAATTCTGTAACACTGAGTTCATTTCCCTTTTTTAAAAATAAATTGTGCAATTACCTCTCACACTAACAAGTGTCTCAGCCACATTGCATCCTTGTGTTCGGGATTGCTTTAATGCCTCAGGACAAAAACAGCTAACTTCAGAGTGCGCTCAGACAACAACAACAACAACAACAATGCCTGGCTAATAACTGGGTTATGAGTGCGCTTTAAATGTCTGCATTCTGCTCAGGTTTTGCAGTAATATGTGAAGGCCAGGTGTGGATGTCCAACAGGTAGAACAGCTAGAACAAAACCACACTGTTTCCAAGGAAGTTGACGTGTGGGAGTTTCTCTTTTTCACAACATTTGCTTTTTGGTGTCGCAGCCTCCACCTGAAATCAATACACTGGCCTTACTTTACACTTTGGTGTGTTTTGACGGCCTACAGCGAGCCTTTACTGTTTGTACAGTATGTTCTAATCCATAAAAGGGTTATCTCCCACAGACGTAGCATGACCACTCCCTGGAGTTGGTGGGGGGGAAGGGTATTTTTGCAGTTCGACTCACCGTTTGTTTAATGCTGAACTTCCCCTTTTTCCTCAATGTGTGTGTGTGTGTGTGTGGTGTGTGTGTGTGTGTGTGTGTGTGTGTGTGTGTGTGTGTGTGTGTGTGTGTGTGTGTGTGTGTGTGTGTGTGTGTGTGTGTGTGTGTGTGTGTGTGTGTGTGTGTGTGTGTGTGTGTGTGTGTGTGTGTGTGTGTGTGTGTTTGAAAATGATTGTGACTTATTAGCGCTCAGTGTACTGCTGTTTGTCGAGGAAAGTTATCCACATGGTTATTTCCACAGGAACTGAAATGCTTTTTTTATGCTCTTGCTTTTAAGGAATACTTCCTTTTTAAATGATCACTTGAGTGTCATTGAGTCACCCTGTGCTACCTTGGAAACCTCTACAATAAAAAAAAAATACTGAACCAAACCCTTGGTAAAATGGAAGTGCATTAACAGTGGCGAAACTATGTTTCAAACACCCGTTTACACACTCGCTCATAACTCGTATGTCAAGTCTGGTTTATCCAGTCATACAAAACACATGAGTATCACAAAAGCTCTATCGTTTAATCCACTTTTGGAGAAACACTGTCAGGTGCTTCTGGTCCATGTGAATCAAAGTGTGTGAAAAGTGCATTTTTATTGAAAATGCACGTATGTGTTTTGGATATGGATAAATTAGACGCTGCACATTATGTTTTCACTGTGGAGACGTGGGATAAAACCAAAGTTTGCTTCGCCACTTCAAGGTTAAACAGATAGATAGTCAGAGAGACACTGTGCTAACAAATGATGCTGTTTATGGTATTTACAGCATGGTAGCTCAGTGCAGTCCAAAGGAATATCTAATATAGAGACACGTTTTATCATTTGACACAACATCAATGTGAGATAGATGGACAGACAGATAGTCAGAGAGATACTCCTCAGTGCAGTCCAAAGGAATCGCTAATAGAGAGACTTCTGGTCATTAGAAACACACAAAAGGCTCATTTTTGTGGTGACATATTCCTTTAAGGTGACAGTGGACACATGCAGGTCTGAGGCCAAGAGGCTCTGCTCCTCCAGTTACACCACCCTGACACCCAACACATTAGCTCGGAAGCGCCGAGAGCAAAAAAAGGCCTCAAAGAATTCACAGCCAGATCCTCTCGGTCTGAATCCTTAATCCTGTGAGAACTTTGTCAGCGGTTGTTGTACTAATGTGAGAAGTGAGGGCAGGAGGAGCAGCAGCAGCGCATGCTGGGTCTCTGGGATCTGTCTGTGGATTCCTGTCGGGGCCTCGGGGGATGAAAACCCAGCCCTTTCTCTGCTATCGGAGCGCCACACCTTTGTCTGCTCTGTGTACACGTAGGCCTGGTAGTACAAGGGTGAAATTGATCTCAGGGTAATTGTCTGACTCTGGGATGTTGTTAGAGTAATTACACGCGAGTGAGTTTCCAGTGGATAGCCACACATCAACCCTGGAGCAATAAAAAAAAAGCAGTAGTAGTTTTAAATATTCAGCTGCAGTGTTTCCTTGCATGTCATTTGTTTACGTTTCTCTCTCACAGTTTAGTTTATTTAATTGTTTAGTGCATTCATAGATCAACACCACAGGTTTTTCATTTTGATGCCCATTTCTGGACAGGTTAAAGTACGTAAAAAATGCCCATGCACATTTGGTAACAGGGATATTAAAAAAAGTAAGAAATGAATAAACTAAAATAAATATGAATTGAAGATATCAAATAAACATGTATTATTTCAAAATACAGTTCAAATGAATAAAAATACCATTCATCTGTACATTAAGGGCATAAAAACGCCATACTTTTTGTAAAGCTGTAATATTTTGGGCTATTTGTATTTGTTTTATCGTCACTGGTTTGACTCCTTTATTTGTTCAGTCAACAAAATAAAAAGGGAGGAAACCTAACAAAGAAAATGCACCTGTGATGGAAACAATTTAAAACTACATATTTCTGCCACCGAATTACAAGCAAGGTAACAGTACAGCTGAAATATCAAAAAGAAGCAAATACACTTTTACAAGGATTACAGTTTTTTCTGGGTAAAAACTGAGCCCGTGATCTTTGAGGTGTCACGGTTATGAGCCACACCTGCCTCGCTAATGAACTTCTGTTTCCACGAGATTTACATAAGGGCTCTCATTACAGTTCTTCTGTGGTGCATTTTATAGAGGAGTAGCTTCTCTTTTAGGGGACGGCCTTATCCATTGTTCGGATCCACCTGTTGTTCAACAGGTTTGGTGGGTTATGAGTGTGACTACCACCAGGCGATGCAACCGATGCTCACAAGTAGCTTTCCGTCGTGTGACATGAACATCGTGAAGAGACACAGGCTTTGATTTTGATTCATTATTTATATCACCATGGATATTCATGGCTATTTAACACATGGGAGAAAGGGAGTGGTCCCATGGCTGTCTTAATGTGTTGTTAAAAAAACAAGCCTGGGCACGGACTGTGGTGTCTGTGCTTGTTGTGTGTTTGGCCTCATTTGTTTGAATGCACACAAACATGGATATTTTTATTTTTCCTTACGTCCTGCTGCTGCTGTCAAATGTTCCTGTGTTTCACAGCACGTCCCCGCACCGTGGGAACTGCCGCCCTATACGATTCGAACCTCCAATGTTGGACTTTCACGAACAGTGAGTATTTTATTTATTCCTAATCTCATTTCTGTGTGTTTTGTAGTTGCATGTCAAATTGTTGGAGCCATCCATGATTAATATGGTACCACTTTCTGTAACGCCCTTGTCTATTGTGCATTATAAACACACTTATTATGAGTCATAATCACCCCATAGCCGGTTTCATTAAAGTCATAAGTGGTCATAAATATTCCTGCTTCATTGCAATAATCAAAATATGATTTTCAAGCATTATAATCACTTTACATCAAGCTGCTTATACATTATACCCATGTTTGATTTGAAAAAATTGGGAAGAAATTGTGATTATAAGGTTTTATAAAGCAATATATAGTATTCCAATTATGGGAGTTATAATATAATATGAGCCTTGCTACAAAATAACTAGGATTGTTAGGATATCGGTTTTGGATTTTGTTTTTAAAAGGTTATTGATATCTGCGAGGGCTTATAACTGTACTTCAGTCTTCCTATAGCGCTTCATAAGTATTTTATTTCACATTTTATACATCAAGCGTCATGAAAATGTTTCTTTTTTATAAAAGTATTGCAATTATTTGCCTTTATCTTTTTCTAATGAATCACATTTAGTGCAAATTCAGTATCTTTTTAAGCATTAAAATCACTATTTATTGAGCTGCTTATAATTCTGTCTATGTGCGTTAGTAAAGTAAAAAAACAGATCAGTTTATAATACATTAGAAAAAGCAAATATGGGAATTATAATACAATATGATCCTTACAACAACAACAACAACAACATGAAGACTTTTGATACTGAGTCGTTATAAAATGCTTCATAAGGATTTTTGCCAAAAAGAATCACTCTTATATACAAACAAGTGATTTCCCGGGGCTATACGCAGATTTCAGCACATTATAAGTATGTTTATAATGCATTTTATATCCATGGGCGTCAGAAAATGTAACCATTGTTGCAATAATTTGCCTTATTGTTCTTTTTCTTTTTGAAATGAATCTAATTTATTGGAAATATTTCATCAAAATGATCGTCTGATTTGTAATTCAACAATATTTTGAACACCCAGTGGGTAGTTTAAGGCCCAGACAGTCTGTCCTATAGCTCCTTATTTTTAAGTGAAGTAAAGATGTTCAGTTCCTCTCAGGTGAGTCACCCCGTTGTGTCAACAGTAAATTAATCAGGGGAAGAACTCCCAGACCTATTGGACCACATTCCTCCATGCCGCTGGTGCACACCCATGAAGCAGCTAGAGGTTTAAGAGGGACACAAAAGATCTGCACGCTGTCCTCAAACACAGCTTCAATATTTACTGGGCAATGTTTGGTCAAGCACAGATCTGAGTCATGTGTTGTCATATCACCATCACAACAACACACTCAGGTGGTTACAGGTCTTACTCTCTATGACTATTACTATTTTACTCTGAGGTTGGACCAATCAGAGCCAGCTGAACCGCACACCCCTACATGACAGACAAAGCATGGCTAGAAACAGAACTAGAAATAGTGAGAGGATATTAAACGGGCATTTCTAAATACTAAATATGAAAAAATCAGTCGAAAATGCGACAGATTATAAATAGAAAATTAAATTTAAATAATCCCAAAAAGGAAATAAGTATCTGAGAATAAAATATAATATTTCTTGCCCCAAAAGCAATTATTCAGAATATGTTAAAATACCTACGATCCAAACAGTGTATCAAAGTATCCCCTTTTAACGTATTTATTTTTTACTTTTCCAACTCGTAAATATATATAAAATAATAACAAATGACTTTGAAATGAAGACGCATCAAAGCATAGCTAAGGAACACTTTTTAAAATGTAGTTTTTGGAGGATCTCCGTTTGAGGGCTGGGTCATATATAGAAAATCGAGTAGATGACGTATTTGTGTCGGCCGACCCGGATGATAGCATCTCAACGGTCTTCCTAAACAAAAAGCATTTCATGTATTTCGGTTTATTGCCGACACACATTCATTATACTGAACACGTTTTTCTCAGCAGGATAATCCCCGCATATTAACGCCCAGGCGGTAATGTGTCAGGGTGATGGCGTTTAGAAGACTTATCTTAGCAAGCAGCATTCGTGTGACACCTACAAGCCTCACATATTCACCAGTGGGGTATTTACTGCCATATTTTATGTTGGAGAACCAAACGTTAGGCTTGTATAAACCACAGAGCTTATTTCAGGCTCTCTACCACAAACACGTTGACCTCTAAATAAGGGACTGGAAGTGGTTAAGTGCTAAGTCATTTCCGGGTTTTTCGTTTAGTTTCTGCACCTTAATTTTAAATGTTTTAAGAGTGGTTTCAACTAATGGGGCTAAGAACCGTCTGCCAGTTTCTCAAGATAGTTGCCCATGCAGTTGCTGTTGAGCCCTGCAGGCAAGAAGCCTGAAGAAGATCTCTGTTTGATCGCCTCGTGCATAATTAAAGAAAGCTTGGTGTGTTTTAATTAAAACACATCTTTTTGTCTGATTTCACTTCGGTTTGATATTTCGATCCAGCATCTGTCACTTTTCGGGATTCAACCCTCTTACCCTATACCTTGTTTTATGTCAGTTTTAAATGTGAGCTACGTTAACCCGGGGGGAAATGTTTCAGTAGACCTTCACCAGAGCCTCTTTACAAACTCACAGTGAGACAAGCAGCCTGAGATACTTCCTCAATAAACAATCTCTTTATCATCAAATGTTTTCAGGGCATCAAAATGAAGCCTTCAGAAATCCCCCCCCTCTCTTGAATACACTGGAAAGGAGGGATTAATATAACCAGCCCAAAGAGAGAAGCTCAACATCTCCCAACATGTTTTTGTTAAACTCCGGTATTTTCTAAACCTTGACCCCCGTGTTCACATGTTTTTGTGTCTAAAGAGATAACAGCAATACAATTTTAGAAATTGCACCAGTAGAGAGGGACGGATCTGCAGCCGCCGCACAGACTTCAGTTTAATCTTATCTGCAAATCTGCACGTCGATGTACGTCCGTCAAAGATTTGTTTTTCTCACTAACTGATTGTCCCCAGAAGATCAGAGCGTAGTGAGAGCGTTATGGAGAGGAAACGTGTCTCCTTAACCTTTTCTACTTTATCGTCTTCCTTTTTTTGATCGCGGGGTCTCAATCCGAAACCTACATCCTTTCACATTATTTGAAAATAGGCTTCACTTCCTGTTAGTGATACCCAACCGATATACGCTGATATTTTCCAACTCATTTTGGCCGATTGCAGACATACGGACCTACTTCTTTACACTTAATTGTAAAGAAGGTCTCTCCTGTAGTGCAATAATGACTTAATTCTTACTACTGCTTGCTTGATGCCCCATAGGCAAATGCAAAAACAAGTTCAAATGCTTCTAAAATCTACACATTATCAAGAAAATTGGATAAAGTATTGTTCTTTCTAGCTAATGCAGGTATTTTATTATCTAACCTTTTTATATCTACGGTAAATATCATCGTGCTGCATCCTTCTCTGTCCTGAAAGACAGTTTATAATCCCCCACACACTTCTCTCCAACTCTAGCTCACGTAACGTCACATCCCGAGAGATTTAGGGACGATACTTTTCCTTGAATGAGACTTAGAGACTTAGACTCTGCACCCTTTGCAGAATGTATTTTAGAGATTCAGTATATTGAGCCTGACATGTCAGTGGCCAAAGCAAGCTGTTAGTGGGCGTGCATTGAAGGTGCAGAACAGCCCTGAAGGATTGCATTGCAGACATTGTGGCTCTTGCTAAACACTGGACCACATTTTTCCAAACATTTGTTTTCAATAGTCACTCAGACACTAAACCAAAGGAAAGGTTAAACAAAAAGTACCCTTTTTAAGATGTTGGACATGTTTACGTCTGCCAGGAACCCAACATGCCTCTTTAGTCACTTTGTTTTAAGAGCCAGGTTTAAGCAACTGAACTGGAAATATTAAAGAGGCCCTATTGTGCTTTTTGGGGGGTTTGCCTTCCCTGCAGTGTGTTTTATTGGTTGTGTGCATGTAAGGCTAAAATCCCAAAGCTCCCTCCAAATATGAACCTGAAAATGACCATACTAGGTCCCCTCTAAATCACAGGGAACATTCAGTAGCTGCAGAGGAACTTTGTCATTGAATGAGTTTGCATTTCCAAGCAGGAAGTATCATTAAAACTCCTCAAGTTACAAATCTCTACGGGTAGATTTTCATACCAAATGCTACCTGAATGTAGGAAATCAAATAGTTTATAACACATTTGGATGTTTTTGGCCAGAAGTAATGGTTTACACATGCAGATCATCTTGTGCGGAACGATGAATTGAAATGAAGAGACACTCGGTAAAGGAATTTTAACAACAACTCAAAACCTGTTTCCTGTCTCTCTTGTGGTTTCAAGAACATGTTGGACTTTATCTGCGTTAAATTCCTCAAATAAAGAACATGTTGTCCCCTTCTTAGTTTTGGTGTCATCGTTAGGAATGGTCAATGCACATTAATGAAGAACAACACATCAGAAGTTGAGTCAAATCCACATAAAAAAATAGTGAGTTTATTTCAGTCATTTGAATGTATAAAGAACTTGAAGATGCATATCAAAATATTCAACAAACAATTATAAGTCATTGCTTTTAAAAGAGACGCATAGTTCGGGTTCATTTAATTGTATTGATGTTGATTCACGTGCTTTGTTCATTTCTAAAATCTAAGTTGAGTCTGTATCTCTGTAAATGCATTTTTTTGACAATGAATAAATAAATATTACACATCAGAAGTTCAGTCAAATCCACATAAATAGTTCATTTTTTATTATAAATAAACAACAATAAGCGACAAACAAAAGGGAATGACTCTTGAAACCTACCTCCTGTCAAAAGGATTTGACTGCATGAGAGTAAATTCCTCTCAGACATTCCTCTCCTGTTGAGCCGTTCAGTTTAGGTGTTGTCATCCTCTGTTTGGTCTGTCACATTCATGTGTACGTGTTGTTGTTTACCTGCTCTCACTAAGGTTTTGTTTTCGTTGTTTCGCAGGCCCGTTGGAATGCCAAAAATGGAGAAAGTTTATTTACATAATCCTAGCTCAGAAGAAATTAGTTTGATATCAATATCAGCAACAACAGCACATTTTCACGCTTCCTTTTTCCAGAATAGGGTAAGTACCTTTCACTCTGAAAATGTAGATGATCCTGTTGTTGTTATCATGGTTCACACGAGGTTATTCACATGTAATCTTGGCTTCTTCTTATAGTACACAAGGGACTTATTATAAAGTATATCCGGTGGTATTTGCTTACTTTCTCTCTGCTTTAAACTCAAGTAGACCCCAGTAGTCAGGGGCTTTCTTTAAGATCAAACAGCAAAAAATCTGCAGCATAGAGACTGAAAATAATACTGTAGTGGGAAGTCCCGATGCACATCACATGTGCCATTGAAACATGTGACCGCACCCTAACAGATGACAGGCAGAGCAAAAGGAGACCAAATCATGCAGTAAACAAGACGAAGAAGAAAGAGTAAACAGCATCATAATGAAGTCTTTAGATATGTCCCGTTCTTGGAAACTTGATATCTTGGGAACATTTCTTCAGATTTGCACTGCAGGAACAAATTGATAATAACTTGGCGGACAAAGGTCACTGTGACTTCACAAAACATGTGTTTGACTTTAACTTAAAACTCTTATGCTAACAACTTCACACAAATCTCTGAGGGCTTGAGTCCACATTTGAGTTTTTTCTGGCAGGAAATCTCACACAATATACTGACAACATATCACCACTCCAAACGCCGCTGTTTATAGACTGCTTTTGCCCCTCTGATTTGTGTTATCTTCTATTTGTTTTTTCCCTATAAATAACATATCTGACCGTCAAGTCCACGCTAATGAAAACACAGCTGCTTTCTACCGCAAATATCAGATCAAAAATACTTTGTCATATATCGTTCTTCTAAAGTTAGAAGACAATGACTGAGTGAGAGGACGCATCAGGACAAGAGGGCTATCTTCGTTTTGACATGGAAATATCAGGGAAACATAGTATGAGGAAATAACGTCACTTCTGCTCTAAATTAAGCCCCCCCGCCCACTTTCCAGTGAAAATACTGCATTAAAATAAAAGCTGCTGAGTCATATGCTGCACCTCAAACAACAAATAACTCCAGAGCCCCGGTTTCTTTACTTCCTCTCCAGAAAAAAGGAGAGTAAAAGAAAGGACAGGAAGAGGGAGCAGTGACTCTGTTACCAGGTTGAGACTTAAACCCTGAGATGCTATCAAATCTATCATGTTTCTAGAAAGCAGACATATTTTATTCGGCCTTCAAACGAGCAAATGCACCTCGTTGCACCAAAGGGACGGTGCGGAAAGAAGCCCGAGTAAAACATTTGTAGGCTAACATAAAATAAAGAAACGTTACTGAGATCAAATGAAACCCAAGTTAAAAAGGAAGTAGCAGCCGGTAATAACGTTAATGATTGTTAAAGGTAAGCTTCGCACCCGTCATATTTCCGGTGGTACAGTCTGAAGTAGTGATCAGTAATCATAAAGAAGTGTAAATTGCACATAGCAGTATGAGGACTCGTTTTTCTGCAAAGACCCGTTACGTCTCCTCTCGCACAGTATCTCGCTGCAGACAGGATTTACTTTTTAATTATTGTTCCTCTGAATCTAAGACGGTGATTATATACATTAGGATGCTATGTGATTGTGTCGCTTTCACAGCGTGTGCCAGAAGTGTTTGAGTGGTAATATAATTGACTCTGTTGGGGCATTTAGATGCATGTCAGGGTTAAAAACGAAATTCAACTTGAAGAGAAGAGAGAGTAGTTTACTCAGTAGGAAGGAATTCAGTGCGGTTGTTAAGATGACACCTGAGGCCTCTGCTCGTCTGTCACAAGATGTGTCTGTATAAAGACTTTGTACATCAGGGTAGGTACAAAAACATCTCCAGAAACTTCATTTCAGAGATGTCTTACGAACAGTATAGGCATCAATAGTTTAGGGAAGGGAAGGTCATTGATGTAAGGCTTTATGTTAGCTTGCCTCTGGATTAAACAATTAGTCTTTTCTTTGGTAACTTCTCAAACTTGGTCCTGCAGGAACTTAAACTCCTCTTCTTTTTGCTCTAAGGCAGAAAGCTAATTAACCATCACTCAGAATATACTATACAGTATGTGCATGCTTTGTTCTAGACCCACCCAACACTTGAGGGTAAGCCAGGGAGTTGGCATCGCCCTTGCTTCCTTGACAAAAAGCCAATAGGAGTATTTTCAGACCAGAGTTTTTCTACTCTTTCTCAAGTAAAGGATCTCAGTACTGCACAAGACTTCACATCGCCACAGCTAAGCTAAAGGCGGCAAATGTTCGGCGTGATGACGTTTAGCAGCCTCACTTAGACACCTGTTAGTAACCAGCTTTTTTCCTCTTCGTGTGTACAGTAATCCGAGCCAAATCAAAAGTCAAAAGTAAAGCTCTTTGTTGTAAAAATGCAAATGCAAGATGATGTATATCAAGGACACTTAACATTGTTTGAAGTACATTAAGTTCATTGAGACTAAAGCAGAGGTTTATTTATTTTTGTTCTAACCGGGTCATTATGGAAAAACACAAGGAAGCAGATTGTTTTTAAATGTATACAAATGCAGGATATGCCCAGATAGATCCTCGCCCTTGGGATATATTATGTAAATGGCACATGTAACATATCGTTTCCTGACTGAGAAAAATGCAGATGTTAAACTGAAAATAAATGTTCCCTTATCTTTTGGCTGCTGGAATCTGGAAGCCTTTATCTGATGGGCGGTGAATATCTTGGTTAAAATGTGTTAAAAATGTCTCTGCCCTCCACTATCCGCATTTCTGAGCCTCTCTGAATGATCTGCAGCGGCGGAGAATACACATTCTGTTCTGTTCTGTTAGATAACTGTGCAACATCTTACTACATGACATGGTTTCAGTCCAGATAAACCAACCAGATGTTCTCTTTTTTAGCTGTTTCTTGAGAACAGATGAGTCACAAAAACCCACTTAAACTAACCCACTTGCAACCACAGTCATCACCAAATTGCCAAAGTTAGAGTGTAGCTGTAATGTTTTCCCAGTTGCAGTCTTAAGGTCAGGTCAGGTTGTGGAAACCAGTATTTCAGGTTATTCAGCCAGCTGTTCACCAGTCAGTTCATGTCAAAAGTGGAAGCAGTTCTAAAACATATTTAGGTGGAAACGTATCACATTTTTAAAAGTTGAGGGCACTCATTTAGTAATATTTAAAGCCTAAACGCATAACATGTAAATACTTGAATCTAAAATCAGGGTATTGGCTTGAACTGGTGAATGTAGATATATAAATATTCCCAGGAAAACTTTGGGAGAACTTTTGCAAGTTTTTTAGGGACATTTAAAGAACTCTGAGAAGCTCTGTTTGTTTGTTCTGCTCAAAGTGTTTCTGCTGTGCTGATTCTGCTGTATCTGTTCCTCCAACAGATAATTCCACCAGGAGGAAACACGTCATTTGATGTCGTGTTTCTCGCTCGAGTAGTCGGGAATGTAGAAAACACTTTATTTATTAATACATCACATCATGGAGTGTTTACATACCAGGTAACGACCAACAAAAGCCTGCTATTGTTTGTGCCAAAAGAAATGTAGCACAGCGTTGAAGGACCATGTGAGTTTTTATGAACATGAAGGGGAGAGGGAGAACATGATGAGATTAACGTCTCAAATTAACAAGAAAAAAGTTCAATATTTTAACGTTTTCTAAGATTTACAGAAACAACTCAAAATGTAAAACGAAAAAAAATAATACAAATATTCCTTATAATTAAAATATGGATAAAGGATTAAGAGATTTAAATCCTAAATGTTTTGTCCTGTACATTTATGGTATATTCCTCTGAGATTAAAGTCTCAAATTAACAACAAAAAATGTGAATATTTTCTATGAGTAAGGATTTTTAATTTAGAGAAAAAAAACAAAAAATGGATGCTGTAAAAATAATAAAATAGTCTTTAATTATTATAAATTAAAATATGTATAAGAGATTAAGAGATTTAAATCCTAAATATTTGGTCCTGTACATTTAGGGTTTATTTTTCTAAGATTAAAGTCAAAATAATCTAGAAAACCTTTGAATATTTTTCTATGATTAAGGATTTTTAATTTAGAGAAAACTAAAATAATAAAATACTCTTTAATTATTATAAATTCAAATCGTGTACATTTTGGGTTTATTTTTCATTAGCTTACTACGTTAATCTGAGTAATTGTAAGTATTTTTTCCCCCAAATATAACCCCTCTCCCCTGGCACAATGATCTGTTCTTTTTTGCTGCAATGGTCCCACTAAGCTCTTATTAAAAATGTGAATGTAATTTTGAGGGATGCATCGATTGAAAAAATGTCTGGCGATGTTAAGAATGACAATCTTTGCCGATACGATGGCGGATGTTTTACTATGTAAACTGTAATAGTAGAATGATGCAGACTAAAGCAGCCTAACCCTTTAAGAGAGAGAGTGGGGGATATTGTGTGCATGTGTAAGAGCGAGAGAGAGGTTGAGCGAGCCATAGTAAGTTTCTGGAAGTTAACGGGAGTAGCAGCAAGTAAAACAAAGTCACAAATATGTACGACGGCCTCCCAAGAACACTGAACGATGGATTTAATTTACCGATCCTGCAGACACCCGCTACACGGGGCAGAAGTCCTGCAGCTCCTCACAGAGGAGAGGAGAGGAGACGCCCCCCCACTTAGATTTAAAAACAGCGACGCTAATGCGACTTCTCCGGTTCACGTAGCAAAACATAAACATCGGCGACTGCCATCGGTGATGCCACCTTATTTTACCGATGTGCCGATGGTGGTAAATAGGACTAACATGGGCCGATGTATCGGTGCATCCCTAGTAATTGTACTTCTTTCTCTATCCTGAAGGTTTTCGGGGTTGGTATCCCGAACCCCTACAGACTGCGGCCCTTCATCGGGGCTCGAGTCCCAGTAAACAGCAGCTTCTCCCCACTCATAAACATCCACAACCCGTACAGTGAACCACTGCAGGTAAAAGAGAGTTATGAGAGTCATAAAGGTCTTTTTGCACGACTGTATATCGGGTTAAAGGCTTGTATTTGTGCACAGTTGCAGATAGAGATGTGGCTAATATTTATAGGGTTATGCAAGTATTATACCTAGAAGGCATAAGTTGGTGTTTTGACTTTCAAAAGCATTTCACTGCAGTCAATAACTGATATTCTGCACATGAAAGGAAACATTGAAAGAAATTGTTTTAATAAATGAAATAAAAAGCTAATTAAATCTAAAGAATCACAAACAAACAGATTTATGTTAGGGTAATCACAACAATAAATAAAAACAGACTTCAAATGCAAATATATTCAATACATCCATGTTTTCTTTTAGGGAACAACGTTTGTGGAGTTCATTTATTTTGATGTGTTTCTACTTCTCTGTGTCTCTCCAGGTTGTTGAGATGTACTCCAGCGGTGGGGATCTGCACCTCGAGCTTCCCACAGGTCAACAAGGAGGCACTGGAAAATTATGGGTGAGCTCCTCTTGACTATGTTTCTGTTTTATTTACAGTAGATTTGAATGTTACCCATAACATCACACAGAGTAACTCACGCTGACCCTCTTCTCCCTGCAGGAGATTCCTCCTTTTGAGACGAAGGGGGTGATGAGAGCCAGCTTCTCGTCGAGAGACGTAGACAACCACACGGCTTTCATCAGAATAAAAACCAACGCCCCCAACGAGGACCAGTTCATCATCCTTCCTGTGGAGGTGGAGGTCACATCAGGTATGATTTCTATCACTAACTATAGCAAAGAATAGATTTCTGGTATTGTTATATCAGATAAGTGTCTTTTTTTGGATCTATAGGCATCGTTACAGTCAAGTAATGTCATTTTCTGCACTTATTAAAGCTGTTGTATGATTTCCCTTTACCTGCTTAGTCATTAACTAGAAATTGCCAATGATTTCATATACATTACTTCAAAAGTCAACCCTACAATACCATCGTAATATCAAAATTGAGGTATTTGATCAGGAATATTCTCAATAATTGTATCTTATGGCCTACAAGTACATTTATTGTAAAACGTGGTGTCCTTTTTGTGTCAGGTGCACATTTTTCTTATGATTTTGGTACTTCTTTTGCAGCCCCTGGTATATACTCCTCAACAGAAATGCTTGACTTTGGTACGCTGCGGTCACAAGGTATGATGTCCTGCAAAAAAGTCAGTTGCAGGTTAATTCTCTTTTTCAATCAAGCCCCAAAAACCAGCTTCTTGAAGCTTTCTTTTTGTATTTCACTTCTTTTCCCCTACGTCATTACTCCTCCGTTACTGCTTTCTGTTCTTCTGTCTTCAGAAAGCCCTTATAAGTAAATGTTGTATTACTATAATTCTTTGCATCTTTGCTCACTCCCTCTGTTCTCTTTACAGATCGCCCAAAGCTGCTGAATCTGCACCTTTTAAATTCAGGAACAAAAGACGTTCCGATCACAGTAGGTATCCCTAATATTCTCATTAAAAACCCTGTCATCTTAACCCTCCTGTAACCTCATCCTCCTCTTGACGCTTCACAGAGTGTCCGAACGACGCCATCAAACGAAGCGGTCACAGTAGAGTTCAAAGCAGTCACACTGAAGGCTGGAGAGAGCAGATATACCAAAGTTGCAAGTATTAGTTTTGACGGTAAGAAGTTTATGTTTAATACTTCTGTGGTTGTTTTTTGTGGATTTGCAATTGCAAACGGCTAAACTCAGCCATTCAATCAATGGAAATGAAAGCACGCTGCAGTATGAGGAAATATAATACAGTAGAGACACTTAAAAGGAGTGGAATAGGGCCCCTTTGAGGTCATTTGAACCTCATTCAGAGATTCCTTTTTGACTTTTGCTTTATATACTTGGGTCAAAGTAACTTCTGTGTGTCCTTTGATTTATCGTGGCTGTTGATTAATAATGATCTAGACATTTTTAAGCTTAAACAGAAAGAGAATGACACGGCTTTACTCTTAAAACGTTTTGGTGTTGCACAACTTCTTCTTTGCGAGGCCTTGTGCACTTATCTGCTGTATCCTTTTTCCTCTTGCAGCCTCAAAAGCAAGACGATCATATCAGTTCTCTGGAAAGATAACTGTGAAGGCGAAAGAAAAAAGTTACTCCAAGCTTGAAATCCCTTACCAGGCAGAAGTTTTAGATGGGTGAGTTGTTACGTGGATAAATCCTGGAGAGAGGGGGTTGCTTTCGAAGGAGAAATTCATCTTATAAATGTTTCTCTCCTCATGCAGATACCTGGGTTTTGACCACACAGCGACCTTGTTCCACATCAGGGACAGCCCCGTCGACCCCGTGGACCGACCCATCTTCCTCACAAACGCCTTCAGCTTCGCAATCAGGATACACAACGTGTCGCTGCCGGAAGAGGCCAAAACAATGTTTAATGTGAGAGGCACCAGAAAGGATTCAAGAGAGGGTTTAGAGGTTTTGAAGTTGGGTCTACTTCCTACAGTGGACGGAGGAAAGGATAGCTGCAGGAAGCTTAGCTGTGGTTTATTTAGACACCTGCAAAAAACATCAATAACATCATCAACATGTTAAGGTATTTTTATTCACAACATGTTTTTCATCTCACCAAATATTTAGAATAAATGTATATTGGTTGGTGGTTTGCGTCTAACAGCCAATCAGAGCGCTCGATGCTGCACGGAGGAACAGGCAGATGATTTTATAAGTGGATCTTTTTCAAGAAAACTGGAAGCAGGTGCAAACAAAAGCAGCAACGCACTGAGTATTTACAATCCTTTTATAAAGTTTTAATAAATAAGAAATAATAATTAATTTAATACATTTTTTATTTTAAAAAGACAAAAAAAATCAACTAGAAAAAAAATCATTAAGACTTTTGGTATAATCCTATTTAGACTTTGTTGGATTGAGTTGAGTTAAAGTGTAGACTATGTTTAGGGGGATTTTCACCACTTAACCTTGCGATTTTAACATCCTTTCACAGCAACTGAAGCCATTTCTGTATTCTCTTCAAAGCCACCAGACATCACTGAAGACTGGAAGTCAATTCAAAGCTAAGAAAAAAAGTGTTGCAATCTGTGGCCTCGTGTGAATTAACAAACAAGGTCTTATTTCGGCGTGTCCTTTGTGTGCAGCTGATGCTAGACAGGAAGTGGAGTGAGAGAGGGCCGGAGATTTAAATGTGAACTCAGGCAGGTGCGGTTAAGACTCTGCACATGCATTTCCTCTTTTTTTTAGGCCTTCTTTAAGATCAACAGCCAGTTATTGTCTTCCGTTTTAACCCCTTAAAACACCAGAGTCACACAAACAAACTAACAGATATAAAATAACAGTTTTTAAATGGAGTCTGCCGGCTTTAAAGAGGGCATATACAATGGCTTTAGTTCCCCTTCAGACGGGGTGCAGTGGTGGAAATAAAGCGTACATTCAGACTGATTTTGATGTCTTTAGGTCCAAATCAGTTTATTGCTGCATCTGCTGTAGACAATACTCCAATTGTGAAGAAATACCTCATGCAGCCCTGCTTCAAAATATCCAAACAACAACTAATGATATTTTTTTGCTTGTGAAGTGTTACATATACTGACTTCCCTTTCTGTTTCAGGCGCAGAACTTTAGTGCCCCCATCCTTATCCCCCCACACGAGTCTCGATACATTTTCTCCCTCCTCTTCCGGCCGGTGCGACCCTCCATTCACATAGACAGCAACATCCTGCTCATCACAAACGCATCCAAGTTTCACCTGCCGGTCCGGGCGTACACCGGATTCCTGGAGGTACACAAAGGACATTTATATGCACATAAATGTAGCTTATTAACCTACTATTAAAGCGTTACTGAACAAAGAGCACATTCATCTTTATAACTCCCATAAAAAGCAGCTACAAAGGAGCAGAAATGAGCTACTGAAGCAGTGAAGTTGGCAGAAAAAGGGTTAAAATGTCAGTTTTCCAGACAAACTGATACACTGCCCAACAGATAACACTAGTTCCTTGAAATTGTGATTAAAAGTTGATCATTTACAGTCTTTAGCTTGCAGGAAATAAATGTTTCTCTAGGTGTTTCTCTATCCCTTCTACAGTTAATATGCAGACTGAAATCTTTATGAGGAACTAGTTGTTTTGTCCTTTGTGAACGAGTTCTTGTAAAGAAAAACAGCAGTCACATTCAGTTTTGACCGTATGCAGTCCTGGCTCTTAATGATATGCGTCTGTGTAACGTTGTTTTTTTTGTCGCCTTGTGTTTAAAGCCTCTGGTCCTGCCTCCCAGTCTAAAGGAGAACATCCTGGACTTTGGTGTCCGCAGTGCAACGGACACCAGCAGCATCATATTCGTGGTGGTGAACAGTAATCCCATAGAGGTGAGATCATGCAGAATACTGCTTTACTGAACAGGCACAGTGGGTTAAGGCCCAGTGGGCAGTGGGGAGAAACACAAAACAACCACAAAATGACCTTAGTCTGTCTTTAAAAGGCCAAAAGACACAACAAAAACACCCACAAAGGGACACAAAGTCAATGCAAATGTGTCAGAACACACACAAAACTACCCCAATTCATTCAAAATTATTATATATTGAAATTCAATGTTTGAAACACACACAAAAGTATCCCAAAGAGACACAAAGTGAACAGGGTTTGACACTCAACAGCACCAAGACACACTAAATGACCCCAAAGAGACACAAAACTACTACAAATCGACCAAAATGAACACAAATGAAAAACTCAACAGTCAAAACACACACAAAACTGCCCCAAAGAGACACAAATGGATAATTGTTTGACACTAAATAGCTAGAAGACAAACTAAACTGGACTAAAGAGACACAAAGTGACCAGGGTTTGACACTCAACAGCCTAAAGACACACTAAATGACCCCTGAGAGACACAAAACTACTACAAATCGACCAGAATTAACACATATTGAAACTCAACAGTCAAAACACACACACAGCTTCCCCAAAGAGACACAAGTGGACAATTGTTGGAAACTTAATGGCTAAAAGACAAACTCAAATAGACCAAAGCCATGCAAAACACAGTGCAAATTTCAAAAGTACAGTCACAGTGTTCTGCCAAAGGACTCCCATCACAGTTTTGTAGTGTTGTTTAACTTTTCTTCGTGTCCTGCAGCTGGAGATAAAGTCCTGGCTCGTCACGGGAGACAGTATTTCCATGGAGCTGCTGAAGACGGAGAAAGGAAACGCCACGGTGGCTCTGAATCGCCTCCGAGAGCTGCAGAACATCTCAGCCTCCAGCCACAAAACGGTAAGAATTCCCACTTTTCAAGTTACTAAATACTCCACAGGATTAAATACACACACAAAACAGGTATGCATACATGCATGCATGCTTGTGCACGCTACACAAATGGGACTATTTAGATTTATTAAAATGCTAACCTTTATTTTCAGCATTTTGCACCAAATTGAGTTAAAAGAAATCCCCAACAGTTCAGTATAGACTTCATTTTTGCAACATCTATCAACTAAGAGAAACAAAAGTGAACGAGGAGAGTAATAGGAAGTTAAAGTGTTGTTCACAGAAGAGGTCTTGGTGTTTGCAAGGCCAAAAGTAGTGGCTGATCTTAGTACAACAACCCGGTCGATCAAAAGGACCTCAGCTCTGTTAGAATTCACATGAAGGGAAAGTTAATGAAGAGTGGTGTCACCAATCTAACGCAATAAAAAGAATGCTCCACGTCGAGGCAAATGGAGAACATGTTGCATCTACTCTAGGGTGAAAGGAGGAGCGGTTATATACTCCAGCACAATGTGTGTCTTTGTTTGATTCCTCGCAGGTTTCAGGGGGAGACATTTCAACTTGTACTTTTTGTTTGTTGCAAACAGAAGCATGCTTATCAACGGGGTCAGGACTCAGGCTCATAGTCATAGCTCACTTTGGGTCTAATTCTTACAGAGGCATTCAGAGAGAAGCCTAATAATTCTGCAGGCTTTTATCCCGACACGATGTCACTGTCCTTTGACACCAGGCATTAAATCCTACCTCCTTGTTCCTCGGTTTTATATATGCTTTGTCTCTCACATGAAAATGAAAGTACTTTTTGACAAAGCGTTAAATGTTTTAGGTTTATTTGATCTATAAATGAATTAAGTAGCCTTTATTTTTTTACCAGTTGCATTCATTGTAAACTAACAGGCTTCAAGAGTCTCACTTTTCTTTGGTTTCTGTAGCTTGAGAGTGCTTGAAAAGTGCTTTACGTTTACTTTTCATTAGCCATTAATCCCTGGAACAATTAATCTGCAGCCTGAGCAGCATAAGGTTATATTTGCCTTTTTAAAAACACACTCAGTTCACACATTTGTGTCTTATTGTTGTCTCTTTAAAGGTGATATTAGCGTCCGGTTATTACGCAGCATTCAGAGTGACACTTGTGGCCAAAGCCCTGGAGGGCCTGTATGACGGAGCCATTCACATCACCACAGATTACGAGGTAGGAAGCCAATCAGATCTGCTGTTTCTTGAAAGAAATGCACAAACAGCTTTCAGTCTCATGGTGCTTCTTCTCCATCGCCCCTCCTCTCAGATATTAACCATCCCAGTGAAAGCTCTCATCGCAGTGGGGACGTTGAACAGCTCTCCGAAGCACATCGTTTTACCGCCTTCGTTTCCAGTGAGTAACCGAGTTTGTGCCCGCATGAATCATACTGTTTACAAATAGTTCGGAGCAAACATTTCCCAGGTGTTGCACCAGATAAGAGTAGTCTCGAAAAAGGTCGACTTTATTGTCAAGTGTATTGCAAAATCAAACAAGGACACGTATCAAGGAAACAGACGTTTAACATAACACGTTTAAGACCCTCTAACGTACTTTTGATCTGGGATTTAACTCTGAGGATTGACTGGTGCACAGAAGAGAGCTTCAGTCTTACTTTGATTGAATCGTGGGACCCTGTACCTCCCTGATTTGATGGTAACAACAACAATCTGTATATTTGTTGTTAAGTTTTGTATATTTCTAAGGACTGTTTTAAAAAAAGTTGAAAAGTTTGATATTTATTCTCTACATTTTGACGCTTTTTCCTCAATATTTTGACTTTATTCTTAATATTTGGACTCTTTTTATCAACATTACTACTTTGTTCTTACGTTTATTCTCAAAATGTTTGACTTTATTATCAAACTTTGACATTTAGTCTCTACATTTGGTTGTTTTTCTCGATATTTAGACTTTATTATCCAAATTATACCGTTGTTTTTAATATTTCAGACTTTATTCTTGGTATTGAGACTCTTTTTTATCAACATTACAACTTATTTCTTACGTTTATTTCCAGTATATTTGACTTTATTATCAAAAGTTTGAGATTTATTCTCGATTTTTAAATGTTTTCCTCAATATTTTGACTTTATTCTTGATACTTAGCATCACATAAACATCAGATTTAAATCAGAAAAAGGTTAAAACGCCACTTAAGTTCATTTAGAGTTTTACTATATTTGTTCTTTATTATTTTTTTGTCCGGAATACGCTGATTTGAAAACAAAATGTTATTAAATCGCACCCGTGTTTCTGTCGGAGAGAGGGGAGTTTGTCCCAAAGCGAGGTGTTTACTCCCTCCCCCTGAAAGAAGGGAGACTCCTCACCTGCACTGACAACAAGCAGAAGAAACAGTGTCATGAACATTCCTGAGTAAAGCCTCCCGGGTGTTATGACTCCTGACGTGTTTTGATATATGTGTGTTTTGTTCTGCAGGGGAAAGTAGTTCATCAGAGCTTCAGCATACAGAGCTCCTTCACTCAGAAGGTGAGGCTGCAGCAGATCCGCTCGCTGACCGAAGACATCCGGTTTTATTATAAGCGGCTCCGCAACAACAAAGACGAGCTGGAGCCCAGACGTAAATCCAAGGTATCCGCCCTTCATCTCCCCTCCCCGAGCAGCAACTCATTTTCTGGTCCTTTTTATGAACGTGAACTTATTTTTCTTTCTTCCATTTTTTTCCAGGTGGCTAATATTTATTTTGACGCCAGCTTGCAGTGTGGTGATCACTGTTATGTGGGGCTGCCTTTTGTGCTTAAATGTAAGTGTGTGTACAATAACAACATATACAGAAGAGGTAAAGGGCCGGGCATAAGAGGCACAAACTAAAGGAAGAATTTCATTTGGGATATTGAGAATAAAGTACAACTTCTGGTCTATTCATTCTTTCCCAAAAGGTTGACTTTTATTCTTGATATTCAGACTTTTTCCCAAAAGGTGTCACTTTATTCTTTATATATTTACTTTATTCTCATTATTTTGATTTTATTCTCAATATTTTGACTTTATTCTCATTATTTTGACTTTATTCTCAGTATTTTGATTTTATTCTCATTATTTTGACTTTATTCTCAATATTTTGACTTTATTATTAATATTTTGACTTTATTGTTAATATTTTGACTTTATTGTTAATATTTTGACTTTATTCTCAATATTTTGACTTTATTCTCAATATTTTGACTTTATTATTAATATTTTGACTTTATTGTTAATATTTTGACTTTATTGTTAATATTTTGACTTTATTATTAATATTTTGACTTTATTCTCAATATTTTGACTTTATTCTCAATATTTTGACTTTATTCTCAATATTTTGACTTTATTATTAATATTTTGACTTTATTCTCAATATTTTGACTTTATTCTCAATATTTTGACTTTATTATTAATATTTTGACTTTATTCTCAATATTTTGACTTTATTCTCAATATTTTGACTTTATTATTAATATTTTGACTTTATTGTTAATATTTTGTCTTTATTCTCAGTATTTTGACTTTATTCTCAATATTTTGACTTTATTCTCATTATTTTGATTTTATTCTCAATATTTTGACTTTATTCTAAATATTTTGATTTTATTCTCATTATTTTGACTTTATTCTCATTATTTTGATTTTATTCTCAATATTTTGATTTTATTCTCATTATTTTGATTTTATTCTCATTATTTTGATTTTATTCTCATTATTGATTTTATTCTCATTATTTTGACTTTATTCTCAACATTTCAACAATTATAGCAAAAAGGTCCACTCTTATGCCTGGCCTTAACACTCTTCTGTACAACTTTCCCAAAACAAGAGTGAAAATGTGAATTAATGAATCTGTTTTCCCTTCCCAGCGGAGTCCAAGCCTCACGGTCTGGCGCTACAGGAGGATATCTGGGACGCCGACGTAGATCTCCATCAGAAACTCCTCAGAAGATGGAAGGAGCTCAAAGAGCGCTCGGGCCACAAGTGAGTTTATTGGGCATGAAGAGGAGGCTTTGGGTATTACGTTATACTCGTTAATTAGTTGACTGTATACTTCGGCAGCATAAAAATCAACAAGCCGGGGGAAGGGAGGTTGACTTTAAAGACAAAAATCATAATTTCCAAATCAAAGTTGTAATTTGACCCCAAAAAAATTAAGGAAAACTAAGATTTTTCGGGGTAAAAGTCACAAGTTCTATTAAATGAGTTTGTAGATCAACTCAGAGAAATAGCGATATCTTTATTTTAATGCAGGAAGTTAATTTATCTTACATTTGGATTTGTTTTTCTCGCCGGTTTCTAATAAATCTGTGACCTTTAACTCAAAGAATCTTTGACCTTTTCACTAAATTAAGGCTTTAAAATCTCAGAGTTTTTCTCGTAATGTTGTTATTTTTACTCAAAACATCCAAGTGCTTTTCTTTTAAATGTATGACTTTGATCTTTGAGTAATTCCCCAGAATAAAACCCCATGGTTCCGTATTTATTTATATATATTCTACATACAATCGCAGGATCGAAGCCGTCTTTGAAGTCAACACGGACCTCCAGAAAAACGTGCAAGCAAAAATCACAGCTCACCTGACCTGGCCGTCGCTGGTGAACTCCTCTCAGAGAATAATGTTCCCTCTAACCAACACAAACAGCTCCTCTGTGAGTACAACACACACACACACACACACACACACACACACACACACACTTGTCTTGAGGTGTTGTTGAAGATGTGTGTTGGATAATCTCTCTGTGTTCCTGCAGGAGGAGGAGGTGATTCTGCAGAATCCCGCAGACGTCCTCGTCTACGTCCAGGTCCTCCCTTTAGCCTTGTTACCCAACCCCTCGGTGTTCTCTGGAAAGCTGGCGGACAGGTGGGACATTTTTACAAGCTCAGCACTTTCTCCTTTTCTTTAACCCTTCCTCTCACGGTGATCCTTCCTCTCTGATGTTCATGCTTGTGTGTTCATTTTTATTTGAATATTTAACAATTCCATTTTATTTTTCAATTCAAATTCTTTGTAATAACATTTTATTCTTGATATTTCTTTATTTTTTTTCTACATTTAGACTTTAATATCAACATTAAAACGTTATTCTTGATATTTAGACTCTTCTATTCAACATTATAACTTTGTTCTTAAGTTTATTCCCAATATTTTGGACTTTATTATCAAACTTTGACATTAATTCACTACATTTGGATGTTTTTCTCAATAATTTAGAATGTATTATTCACATTTAAGCTTTATTCTTAATAGTTAGACTCTTTTTTATCAACATTTAAACTTTGTTCTTACGTTTATTCTCCTTATTTGACTTCATTCTTGATATTTTGACTTTTTTCCCTACATGTAGACTTAATTATCAACAATTCAACTTTATTTATTGCATTTATTATCAACATTCTTTACTGTATTATCAAAGGTTTCTCATTTATTCTCTACATTTTTCCTCAATATTTTGACTTTATTCTTGATATTTTCACTTTATTATCAACTTGATAACTTCCATATCAAAAATGCTTTAACCTTCCAGGCTGCCATTAGGAAACCTTTCCAACATCAACATCGACACAAACACCTTAGAGTTCCAGGTCCACAGAAATCAGGTGAGTGTGTTTACAGATAATCAGCGAGTAATTGCATGAGTGAGCCGAACATGTGGAAGCAGTTTGTGTGTAACTGGCCCTCTGTGTGCTTTGCAGACTTCCCTAATAAAGAGCAGCTCAGGCTTCGTGGAGGGATCAACCCGGCCCTTTGTGTACAACCTGCTGCTGCTGCCCCGGAGAGATCAAGTCCTTCAACGTGAGGTTCACTCCCACCAGCAACCACAGCGTCTCCTCCCTCCTCATCGTCAGGTAATGTGAAGCTACGGCTTGCAATTTGTCGTGCAACCCCTGTGTTCACTCTGTCTGCCTTGGCCTTGTAATCCTATGGTTCAGGTCGTTTCAAAGGTGAACTGATTTAAAAAATAGTGGTCAGAACAGAAGTGCATGTCACTGTAACCTGACACCACCAGTGTTTGGCCCTAACTCAATAACTTACACCCTATTTATGCCAATTTCACCCAAAACTCTAATACAATTACATAAGGAACTGATTAAATTACGCAATCATGGATATTAAATGCTACTTAATTGGTTGGTTAAGGAATTCATCTGTGAGGGGGTTGTTCTAGTTTCATCTAAGCTTAATTTAAATGCATGTTCTCAACAAAAGAGGTGTCTTTTCTTTAGCTCACAAGACGAATAAGGGCATCAAACAATCAGACTTTGTGAAATGATCATATTCAAAAAGTAGACATTTAGTCATCAGATAATATTGAACATCAGCCCAAATATCAGCTTGTTTCTGTCATCAAGCCCAGTTTCTGTAACTGTAAATTGAACTGGATCAGTCTGGAGAAAGCTGTCAGTGTAGTCACTGTAAGCCGTGTGCATTGGAATTGTATATTGTCAATAAAAATAAGGAAACTTTGGTATTTTTTGTCAGCAATTTAGCATTTTGATATCGTCACATGTTGTGTTTAGTGACGTCATCAATGTCTCATCTGAGTAATATGGGGGAAAAAAGCCGAGTATGCGTTGCTCTTCTGAGATTATGTGGTGTGTTTTCTTCAGGAATAATCTGACCGTGATCGACACCATCATACTTCACGGAAGGGGAACGACAGAGAGCCTGAAGGTGGCGGGGAAGCCTCCGGGTCAGGGCAGCTCGCTGAGGTTCAAGATGACCGAGGCGCTGCTGAAGGACTGCACAGAGAGTGAGTGCTGCAGATCAGTGAGACCCCCCGGGGCCCCGTAAACTGTATATCCTGTCTGAAAGAAACCCCCATAACACCCTATCGTTCTGCACTTTTCCATCTCTTTAGATTCTTCGTTATTAATTAGTTCATGTTTTTCTATTATTCCAGAAACAAAAGTGAGGGAGCCGAACTTCACCCTGAAGAGGACGTTCAGGGTGGAGAACACGGGTCTGCTCCCCATCACCATCCGGTCCGCAGAGATCAACGGACAGGTCTGTGAGGGATTCGGATTCAAAGTTCTCAACTGCGCCGAGTTTGCACTGAAGCCCAACGCTTCAAAAGACCTCATCATACTGTAAGTGACTCAGCTGGATTACTGCTCTTTAAACACTGGGATTTTGTCTGATTTAAAGCACTGTAAGGAACTTAAGTGTGTGAGAGTGTGTGTGTTTAGCTCTATTAATACTCAGGCTGAGTAAGCCCTCGGTAAGAGGATGAATCGACTCTCTGTCTCTCCCCTCAGGGTCCAATTTTTTCTCCTTAAAGTTCAAGTCCAGTCCTAAAATAGACACTTATTAACTCGTTAAGTGTTCACTTGTAGCTTGGAAAACCTTTAGAGCTGTAACCGTAGCACTCAATGCTTCTGTTGAGGTTTTAAGCTTTGAATGTCTGTCATTATATCTTAATGTCATCAGCCTGAAAAGTACTAAATCCTGGATTTGAGGAGATGTATTAATCTAGAAAAGTATTAAACTTCCACACATCCCTCCTTCTCCCCGCAGGTTTACACCCGACTTCACCTCCTCCCGAGTGATCCGGGAGCTGAAACTGGTGACATGTGGAGGCTCTGAGTTCGTGTTTGTCCTGAACGCCTCCCTGCCGTACCACATGTTGGCCACATGTGCCGAGACGCTGCCCAGACCGGGCTGGGAGCTGGAGCTCTACATCATCGTGTCTCTCATCATGAGGTGAGGACCATCAGCAGCACCAGAGAAATACAACACACTTCGTATTCAAACACAGCTGACTGACATGTCCTGTTTCTGTAGCTCCATGTTTCTGTTGGTGATCGCCACGGCCTACCTGGAGGCTCAGAGCATCTGGGAGCCGTTCAAGAGACGAGTGTCAGTCGAGTCCAACTCCACCATGGAGACCGGGAGGCCGTTTAATCTCAGGGAAATCGTTCAGATTCACAGTGATTCAAAGTGAGTGCAACATGGCTGAGGGACAACTGGGACAAATTATGAGCAAAACACATGACAGCATCAATGTACAGAAAGATATGTTAGTCTGGTTAAGAGGAAACCAGAATCAGAGCAAGAGGAATTGTGAATTATTATAGCAAAAAGGCAAAAACTAAATAACTAGACGCATATTAAGCGGAGCGGAAAGCACACGTTAATTAAATAACATAAAGTGAAGTTCAACTTAAATCTCCTCTGCCCTCTCAGGTTGAATGATTACGGCGACCCCCCGCAGAGCTCCAGAGGCGTTTGCTCCTACAATAACGGAGTGGCGCGGGTCGGAGGCCGTCAGGGAACCGGCCGCACGTTCTTGGACTCGGATAGCCAGGAAACCAAACGCTCCCGGCTCGGCTTCTCCCGCCCATCTATGCAAGCTTCCTCCTCGCAGCTGAGCAGAGGAAGCACAGCCTCGGGTCAGGACCCCCCCGCCTACCAGCTGACCAACCGGAAGGCCCGCAGCTCCAAACAGCTGGAGCTACAGGGGTTCCCCGGGTCGGCACCCGCTAGGGCACTCTCCGATGACTCGGAGTACAGTAGCCTGATCGGAGCCATGGACAACGACCTGGACCGCCCAGAGCCGCTGGGGGCTGAAACCCTGCAGGAGCAGAGCGTGCAGGCCGTACAAAACAAAGGTAGGGCTGAAGCATTGCAGCCATTATCTAAATCAGTAGTTCAACTATAAAAGAAAAAGTCCTTAAAGTAAAATATAAGTTCTGTATGAGGCAGGTTCACAAAAAAACCTTAAAAAGCAAAAGGACATTTTGAATAAGACATAAGAGGGAAATATACATGAAGAAGTGACATTTAAATACATCTACAAGACTTTTAAGAGCTGAGAAAATAGAATATTAATCTAAAGTTGCAAATACGATCATGCCCACTGAAATTCTGAAACGCTGCTTATAAATATATATGTTTTGCAGATGTGCACAAGCTTATTTGCAACTTTTGTGAACTTGTCCCTTAACTGTGCATCTGTCTACTGGAAGTGTTTTTAAGCTTAAAAAATACTGAAATAATATATTTAGGCAAGGTGCATGTCCCAGCAAGAACCAGGGGCAAGCAAACACACACAGAGCCCTTTAATAAAACAAATCTACCCTGAAATATTTGTTTCTGTACACACGATAAAGGTATTAATAGGTGTCTTCATTCCAGAGTGAAAGTCCTCTGAATTAACTCACAGGATTTAAAGGGGTTTTATTTCCTTATATTTTGCAGTTTTGGACTCCAAAGGGAAGCTGCGGGGGAAAACAAAAGCCCAGAAGAAGAAGGAGGAGAAAGAGAAGAAGACCTTGGTGAAGCCTCAGGGAGACGAGCTGAAAGATAACCTGGCCGATAACGACGACAGCTCCTCCACGACCACAGAGACCTCCAACCCCGACACGGAGGCAAACAACAAGGAGGTAAACCTCCTGTCCTTCACTTTCTGTCCACCCTCCCTGCATGCATTGAATCTGCTTTACACTTTAAACCTGAAGGCAAAGAGCTGAGGAAATATTGAAATGTTGAAGTGTATTTAACACAAGCAGAGGCTCAGCAGCGCAAACCGGAATAACAGGAACCTCTGAAGAAGTGGCTTGAATATGAAATGATGTAACTTCTCCATATTTTATATTTTATATATTACAAATAGATTTAGATTTATTTTTTAGAGTTTTTCTTTGAATTTCGACTATTTATTCCATCATTCTGACTTTCGACCTCATGATGTTTACCTTTCTTACTCACAGTTTTTACTTTTTTATGTCCTGATTCTGACTATTTATCCTATGATTGGAATTTTTTCTCAAGATATTTACTTTTTATTTCACAATTTAGATTATTTTTATCTCATTTTATTTTTTTCCAATATTTTATTTTGTAATCATTTTGAAACTTTTAATTTTCCATTCATTTCTAATAATTGATCCTTTAGTTGCAGATTCATGGTTTTGTTTTACTAACCCCCATCTACACATCTACAATGGAAATGACATATTTGTAAACGTGCTGCTTTAATCTCTCCCAGGAACCAGTGAAAAAGAAAGGCCGGACAGTAACGACAGGGAAAGTGAAAGAAGAGGTGTCAAATTTCCTCCTTAAACCCAAACCCAAGAAACCAGCCACCATAAAGAAAGAGAGCCCAGTGGAAAAATCCAGGTCGGTTCATTTAAACACATCTGATGTTTGTTACTCTAAATAAACAAGTCCTTCTCATGACGATCGTTCCTGTGTTCAGTTCTCTGGAGCTGCCTTATGTGACCCCGCTGGAGAACAAACAGAGAAAGAGCTTCACCTCCAAAACCCTGCACCCGCTCTCCAACATCCCCAAGAACCGGCCGCTGCAGAAACAGAGATGTGAGTTTCAGTGTCAAACCTTTGCCTCTGCACCAGATGTGTGTGTGTGTGTGTGTGTGTGTGTGTGTGTGTGTGTGTGTGTGTGTGTGAGACGTGTAATAATCTGTAGATGCATCCAGTGTTTCTGGATCTGCATCATAGCTGCAATAGCGCTGGAAGCACAGAGTGAAAATGAGACCCGTGTGTTTGCTTCTGCAGTCGACGGGAAGCTGGAGGAAAGTCGCCCCTCTCTGTTGGCCAAAATGTTATCCAGCGTCCCTGTGGGGGAGCTGGGACACAGCAGCAGCTCCGAGGGGGAGAAGGAGTTCGCTGCTCCAGAGTGGGACGTACCACTGTCCAAAAACTGCGTCCGTAAGTACACAAGAGAACCGTCCTGTCCTGTCCCCCAGTCCTGTTCCCTAACTCCCATATTTACTCTTTTTAACCCTCACTGACCGGACCCTCCTCCTGTTTCCTCCAGAAGCCGACAGCCTTCAGCAGATCTCCCTCCAGACGATAAACGCAGATCCTTTCCTGAAGCGATCGGCCACAGCAGGGACCTTCTCCCCCCCGCCCACCTCCCCCATCCTGCTGTCACGAGGCTCCTACAGCAGCGTGCTCAACAGCAACAGGTAAACACCGCTTCAAATGTGGAGAGGATGAAGTCTGATATTGAAGAAGTTGCTCTGATGTACTGAGAGGACAAGTGTCTGAGTGAAAAAACTGCCCAAAAAATTATATATTAACCTTATTTTGGGCTATAATTTTCACAGATTTGAACCAATTCTGTCCTCGTCATAACAAACCTTTAGTCATTTAGATTTTTAAACTATTGAAGTGGCAGCTTCTTAACCTATCCACTATTTCTTTATGAAGAAATACCCAAAGAATGCGTTTCAATTTAGATCATCTTTTTATTCACGAGTGAGAACATTTATTTTAATGCATTTTTCTTTCTTGTGCAGGACTGAGGGTCAGCTTACAGGAAGAAATCTAAAATAAAATCTCCCATTTGCAACATTTCTGCCTATGCATTGACAGATCGAATCAGCTGCTGTTCAGTTATTCCACCACGGCACCCTGCTTTAATTTGTGCACTTTAAAGGACACAATTACTCAAATAAAATGTCCTTTAATCCATTTATACATCCTGCCTTTTAGATTTCCTATAGGAGATATTTCCTCCTGCTGTTTCAACCTTTATAAACCTCTCTCATACCAACGACTGCTGTCTTTAATGTGCTAGCGAGTAACTAACACCGTGTACGTCTTTGAAGGTGCTTTATAAATAATACTGGTTATAGTATAACAATAAAGCTGGATATTTTAGTCTGTATTTTCTATTTCTACGCAACATCTAACCCCGTTTCCTGTTGACTTCCTGTCGTTCCTGCAGCGAGCTGAACCAGAAGAAAGCCCCAGGAAATAAGCTGTCTCCAGCCACTCCTCTCCCGGGTAAAAATGGGAACCCCACGTTCGCTGCCGTCGCTGCAGGCTACGATAAAAGCCCCGGTACGTTTACAAACAGCTGATTAAAGCTTGATTCTTGTTTCCGTGTTTCTGATGTTTAATCTCCTCCTGTCCTCCTCAGGCGGTTCTGGTCCAGGGAAAACTGACAAGAATCTGGCTCACATGACCTCTGTGGAGAGTGACAGCTCTGACAGGTAACAGGAGACTCCCCTGTCATACGAACAGACGTAAAATCAAGATGTAATCCTGATTTCATATTTATAGATCCTCTTTCTTCTCCCACAGCTCTGGATTATGGAGTCCCATGGAAACAGCCAACAGTCCGAATTTCCACTCTGCCAATTCTTTCTCTGCGTTTGGACCGAACAACTCCTTCAACCTGACAGGAGGTGACCGGAGTTTACCAGCAGATAGCATGTGGATTTACCGTAGGATTATTTTAGGGTTGACTGCCTGCATTCAAGCCGAGTGTGTGTGTGTGTGTGTGTGTGTGTGTGTTGCAAGGTTAAAATAGTTGTGAATTTTCTACTCGTTTATTTCTATTGCAGATTAACTTTGTGTGATTTTCAGAGTTTTATTTTTTGAATATTTCATATTTTTAATATTTCAAATTGTGTTTTTTACACATTTCTTTTTAAAATTGAATTTCAACATAAAGACCATTTTTCAAACATACATATTTATTTTTACTATGATATAAAATATAAAATGTGACTATATTATAGCTATGAAACTGAGGTCAAATGTTATTATTTGGTGTATCATCATCATCATCATCATCATCATCATCATCATCATCATCATCATCATCATCATCTATATTTTTCTCCGCTTGTTTTAGTTACTGATAATAGCCCTGGTGTTTCTGTGTTCAGTTTTCAGTGGGATGAATATCCCGAAGACGTCGGAGCCTCAGCAGACTTGGCCTGAATTCAGCTCGGCTTCGTCCATCTGGGACGTCCCGACCAGCGACCCCCTGCACTCCTGGCCCAGCAGCTCCAGCTCCCCCACCGCCCCCACTGCAGTAAGCAGATGTTATTTGTTCTAGATGTTTATTAAAGGGAACAATCCATTAACTTTAAGTCCAGGGAGCCCTTGCTAACTTACTTAGTTTTAAAATACATCATCTTCAGCTCAGCCTCTCTCAGATTCTCACAGACTCTCCTCTCCCTCCCTCCAGTCACTCCTAGGAAACGCCCGTAGCCTCTGGTCTGCCACTACGCCCTTCAGCAGCTCCATCTGGTCCACCAGCGCAGACTCTGCGTTGCACCCGTTCCCTCCGACCTCCAACTCCACGACGCTGACCGACCTGGTTTCCCCGCCCACCCCGTCGCCTCCCGCCGAGATGAGCCGCACCTACAACCCGTGGAGCATGTGGCGCCCGACGCTCAGCCGCCGCAGCTCAGAGCCCTGGCCCAGCTCCTCGGACAACGGCAACTGAACCGCACTTAAGAGGAATTATTTTATCATCGGAGAATCCCGACAGGAAGTTACCTGAGGTGCAAAACGGGTTGCGTGGCCCCGCGCTGCAAGCCGACCAACCCCCGCAATTTAGTTCTCCGCAGCTTTTTATTCACGGGGGCAGAAATGCTAATTTTATTTGGATTTGTTTTAACAGATTGCCCCTGAATTTAAAATAAATGCATGGTATGCTCATGCCAGTGCAGACATGTTGCTGTTATAGAAAGGCTGGTGATGCTGCATTCTTTGTCTCAGTATTAACATTTCATTTTACTGTCATTTTGGTTCTTCTTGGTTTCTAAAAAGAGACATTTAAAAGTCATTGCACCACGTTTTTATTTGGAAGCGGGGATGATTTTTCATTATCTGAATCTTCAGAAGTCCAACGGCCCCAAAAGTAAATTCTTATTTCACATTTTAAAAGCGGGCTCCGTCCCGACGATGAAGCCTTCTGGGAGGACGAATCGGTCAACGAACACTTACGTTTGAGGTTTGTGTTGTACATCACCTCTATTTGTCAGCTAATTTAATTAAAGGATTTCAGCAGAACATTTTGTCTTTCATTTTATTTCATTTCAAATCATGCAAACAATAACATAGTGACGTTGTGGACGGGTAAACAATGGTGGTAATACTGTCAATAATGCATCACATTATTACGAATACATTTCACTCCAGATATTTGATTATGTGCGTAACGACTATAGTGCAAAAGTCAAGACACCGGATATAAAAGACAAACAACGTGTTTTAAGGAGAGAATAAAAGGAAGGAAAGGGAATCTGTTGACAAACAGTAACGCTTAAAGTTGACCCGTTTCAAATATTTCAGGAAAGAATTATGCAGTTTTTGTATTTGGAACAAAGCATGACAACTGTTTATATAAACATGAACAATGGTCATCAATTGAATTAGATTGTTGGCTTACTATGAAATCCACAAAACCACGTTAACAAAATGCTAACTTTTGAGTCAGAATTGAACCTATTTTTAATCATTTCCTTTAGTTTAGTTGGGTTGCAGTGTTTGTTTTGGACTACTAAATAAAAGAAAGTACATCCAGATGTTGCAGTTATAAAAGTATTACAAGTTAGCAATGAGGTAAATACTATTTGGTTTTTAAAAAGTAGTTTTTTTATATTAAATGTCACCTGAAGAAGCAAAGGTGGTATTTTTCTAGTGCAATACAACGTTTTAAAAAAGGCACTTTTGTCTTTAATTCAGGGCGGATAGTTGTCTTTCTTCATAATGAAATGAAGGGAGGTGCCCCTTTTTATCACAATACGGGAGTTGATTACTCCACAATGTTTATATAAATCTGGAAAACAAATGAGTATATATATTGATCATCATATTTGAGATTTCTCTGCAGATTTCCCCACATTTTTTTATCCAATATCCACTCAAACTATTAGATTTTTGGTGGGAAATAGTATTTTTTGGTCATAAATTATAAAAGAAATACTTCAAAATGTTTTTTATATAACTCTTGGGAACATGTCCAAGACTTAAGGAAGTTTATATTCAGCTAAACTTAAACTCAAATATTCTTCATACCAATTTCCTTCAGGTGTTTCGTGTCTTCGTTAATACTTCTTTGGCTGTCTGAGGGACTGCAGGAGCAGCAGACTGAACTTCTTGACGTCACACTTGGTGAGCACCATCACGCTGTGGCTCTTCTTCAGCTGGTTGGTGCGATCCAGCGCCATCATGCCGCGGCACAGCGCCCCTTGCAGCTCGACCCTCACCGGGCACTCGATGCTCTGCAGCACCACGCTGGGGTCGATGCACGCCGCCATCGCGTACGCATCGTAGGAGACGTACCCGGACCCGAAGTAGACGTCCCTCTTGTTCTTCATCGCCTCTTTGGAGTAAGCCCAACACTTCGAGGTGATGGTCTTCATGAAGGCAGCAGCCGGAGCGTCCTGCTTTATCAACTCCTCGAAGAACTCCTAAACAAATTAGATGCAATAAATCAGTTAATGATTAAAATACGTTTGAATCTGTTTTTATTTTATCATTTTTTTACATCTTTTTTATTTCATTTCAGATTTTTGTTTTATAGTTTTAGTTTTTAAATGGAGTTATATATTAGATATATTTATTTTTTATTTACTTAGAGCGATTCTATATTTGGGTTTATATTTTAAGTATTTTTTTGGTTTATATCTAGTTAAGTATTTATATATTTAGTATAAGGTTTAATATATTTATTTAATTATTTACATTTATTTTCATACTTTTTAGATTTAGTTTTTATTTACTTTGAGTCGTTACAGATTTAGGTTCATTTTCTGCATTTAGTTTTATTTTTAAACATTAAGTTTAGTATTTACTTAATTACAGTTTACATTTTTAGATATTTAATTTTAGATCTTGTCTTCTCGTTCCAACGCTGAAATTAAGGAGATAAACCGCATTTACAAACAAGAATACAAAATCATTTGTGAGTTGTTTATATCTAGTTATATTTTTTTCAGTATTTATATATTCAGTTTGATTAAGAGATAGTGTGTGTAGATACATGTGTGATGTAGGAATGAACATCTCACCCATGTCAGTGAGTTCCTGCAGGCGTATTCCCACGATGCGATGTACGTGGTGCAGAGGAACTCCTCCAGGACAATATAGGCCGACTCTGGATCCATAGCGAAGTTAAACTCTGCACAAAGTGTCATGTTTCCTTTTCCTGCAGAACCAAATTAAATCTATATATCCACACAAGCCCACATGTTTCAAAATAAAAGCCTCTAATGCCGTGTGTGTTTTACCCTCCATGTTGCCTCCCATGATGAACAGGTCTTTGAGCTTTTGGGGGAAACTTGGGTCCAATCTGACGGCTAGAGCCAGGTTAGTGAGCGGGCCGAGAGCAACCAGGGAGATCTGAGGGGAAATTATTTAGAGGTAAAACACTTAGAAATAGTTACCGGAATCTGAGTATCAAATTTCAATAATACAGTCAACTTTGTTTTACCCCTGATTACGTAATTCTGTTACTCCCCAAACCTGCAAAAGAAAAGAAAATGTCACCTGTTTCTGGTTTCCATTCACCAGTCGAATCATGGCGTTGACTGCGTTCTCGCTCTGGATCTTCTCCTCCCAGTGAGGGTCTTTGTCTTTGATCACGTCCCCGAGTCCATCGGTCCCAAAGTGGTCACTGACCGGCTTACTGGCTCTAACCAGAGGACCTGCAGACCCTCGAAACACGGGAATCTGCACGAGAACATTTATGCAAGAATAAATCAAACCTAAAATGAACTTTTCTTACAGAATAATAAGTCGGAACGCCTCTGTTCACTTCCTGGGAACCATTGACAGTGTTTTTGTGCACCAGTTCATCTTGAAATTAAATACTGAGTTCAGTCCTAGATCAGATTGCAATTTGTTAACCACCTTAAGCATGATTTTTAAGGGATGAGTACAAAGGATAAGTGATTCAATTTATTAAGATGTACTGTTTCTGGAGGTTATTCATTGTGTATTTGCCAGATGCCTCAAACCGATCAGACTCCATTGATAAAAAACACCTATCTGCACCTTACAGAACAAAGGAGTTACTATTGTGTGACTTTGGTGGTTTAAATGGTTAGTTAAGATGCACTGAAGTCACACATTAACACCCAATAAATAATGAATTGAGGAAGTGACAGACCAGAAACCCCTGTGTTCTGCAAAAAGGAAAAAGACTGTTTGTCCAGGGAGTCTGGTGGCTTTGAAAAGAAATCAGCTCCAGTTCTCGTCAGAAAGGACTGTCCTGCAGCAAGCGGTTAAAATACTCTAAATATAGCGTACATTTAAACTAAAATGAACCCGTCCACAGCATTTTGTTTCAGCAAGCTGCATCGACTGTAGGTAATACCCTGATGGTGCAGAAGTAACTCTAAAACCCTCCCTTTAACGATGAGCCGTCCGACAACCATCCAATACAGCTGCTGTTTGAACTCAGCGTGAGCAAACATCTAAATCTTTATGGACATTGTTCATTATTCCTTTCCTATCTACAGTTAGTTATTTTAACAATGAACACAATCTCCTTCTAACCTCGGCTAAATAAGATTAGATAAGAAATGCTTTATTGCCCCTACAGGGACCTTTAGATTGGGCAGCCGTGCTCCACTAAGTCGACTAAACAAGACGCAGACCTTTTAAGTTTGGTTTATGTTTAAAGTGCCACAGCAAAGCAAACTGTATCCTTTATACCTTTTCTATTATTGTTTTTATTTGGTCTAAATTGCGCAGATTAGAGTCCAACAAATCTCCACTTTTGAGAGGTTGGACTTTATAAACGTATTGTAGTTTGATCATGATAATCACTCTTCCGTACTTGAAAGATCAGAAAGCACTGGACTGGTTCATATTTAGAGAAAAATTACAAATAATTGTAATCATTTTGGTTCAATAGCATGTCAAAAAATCTACAAAAAAGTGATACTTTAACCAGTGCATGTATTGAATGGTGTCTGCCTTTAGTAAACTCACCCCCTGGCGCTGGCAGACGTCGAGCACCATCAGGACGTTTTGACACACGTGATCCACGGCAGCGTTCCCGAACACGCAGGTGACCGCCAAGATGTCGATGTTCGGAGCCGCCAGTGCCATCAGGATGGCCTGAGCGTCATCGATCCCGCAGTCTGTGTCGATGATCACCTGCTTTCTGCCCGCCATGCTGTCCTGAAAAAAGATAATCAGAGTAAATCACAGCAGTGGCGGGACCACACCAATATTCTGGGGGGAGCATGCTGGGCCCTGTTAGTTATCAGGGAGGAACATTTGGGGGACAACAGAGACAAAGACAGTGTTCAACAGTGATTGGTATTTGTTTCAGTTGCAGAGCTCGTGTTAGTGACATAGTTAAACTGTCATTACAGAGTCGGCAGTCTGTAGGATTTGGCCCTTGAACCGAAGACCGAAGACTGGACCGAAAAAAGAAACCGTGGACTTGTGCCAGTTCACCTCCAGGCTCTGGTCAGACTTGCAGCCTATTCCCTCCGGCACCTCTCTTAATACAGTGTGTATACCTGTGTGTATTCATACTGTGTGTGTGTGTGTGTGTGTGTGTGTGTGTGTGTGTGTGTGTGTGTGTGTGTGTGTGTGTGTGTGTGTGTGTGTGTGTGTGTATTAAAATGATGTGTGCTGTGTGTGTATTAAAATATGTATAAACGCTGAAAACTGAATTTCCCCCTATCTTGATCGCTGCAGTACTATTTCAAATATACATTTTCTCAGATTCTTCTTTTGGAGGGGGGCCACAGGGGGAGTCAAAGCTCTGTGTTGCAGGGGCAGCGGACCCTGCAAGCTCTTATGAGTGACTTGTTAACAGGCTTTAGAGGCTGAAACACGGTAATAAAAGCCCTATGAGTTTCTTATTAATGCTAATAATAAAATTGCAGACTAATGTAACTTATGTTCATTTCAAACCTTTACTAAGCTTTTTTGTTGCTTTATTAAAATGAATATTTATTAACAGTTAACTACATTTATACCAGATCTGAAGCAATTCCTCCCTAATTTACCAAACTTTTGTCTCTTTTGCATATTTAAACAAACCTTTTTCAGAAAACATGTAATATAAAAAGTAAGTGTATGCATGTAATAATCCACTGGGGAAGTTTCATGGAGATATTCACCTTTAGTGTCTCCCCTTAATTGTGCTAAAAGTTTTGAAAGCATACAGGAAACCTATACATTGTAGGTGTATGTCATCCATACCTAACTTACTAACAACTTCCGTTCAGTGCATTCATGAATCAACCTGTGCAGATGTTATTGTAGTCGTTATTTTTCACACCACGTTACCATAAACTACACACAACTGGACAAATACATAACCCACATTTTAATTTAGCAATTAGTCAGGAAGTGTGTGCTCTAGTAAAGCTTGCATGCGACTTACTGTTAAAAAAGTGGAAGAAGTTATTGTAAAATGATCGTCTTTTTAAAAGATTTTTCAGACTTTCCTTCAGTCTATAAAATGAAGTTTTAAGAGAAAATGAGGCTGTCCTGTGATTGGTTTAAACTGTTGGATCATTACATGTTTTACTTACACGGGATGTAACCAGCATTCATAAAAGTGACATAATGGATATTTAAAATATATTTAATGTTAGAGAATAATAAACACCAATCTGTAAATGACTAAAGCTCTGTTTATGTAAAGCTACATATGTTTATTTTTTAAAGACGTTGTAATTCATCTTTCACTACTTCAGAACACCCCTGTCTTCTCTCAGAATGGTATAGTCCTGTAAATCTGCACCGGAAGCAGTGGTTTTGGGTCAGCATGGAGGCCGTGTCGGGTTTTTTTTATTATCGTTTAATGTTTGTCTTGTGTAAAGCTAATGTGCACCTGTAGTTAGAGATGTGTGGGTGACATGTTAAAGATTTAAACCTCAGTTTGGTCCGAATACACGAGGAGATGTGAGGATACATAATAATAAGATAGCAGCTTGGCGTGTTTACAGCACAGCAGCTGTTTGTGTTTATGCACAGGTGAGTCAATGTGCAATCCTTTCTGCAGGATGTTGAATAATATGTGACTTATGAGAGGTTAAAGGCAATATTTGATGAGGCCTGATAATGTAGCTGTTGGTTATTTTACGATGCATTTTTAAGACAAATACAAGCTGTGCTTCTGAATGAAATTAGACAAAAAATAGAAATACTAAGTTCCTTATTAGACAGAAAGGAAACACACTTACATTAGAAAACTACAGCACATTACATTCATTCTGTGTTAGACCTTAAATAGAATAAAGCCCAGAACTCAACATTGATTTGATGAATGTCAATAATGAGAAAAGAGGATTATTTTAACGTTATTGCTATTATTATTTTAGTTGCTGCATGCAGAATATGAGACATGCAAAATGCTTTACTTAGAAGCACAGACTATAAGCCTCTATTTGCTGTTCATTTATATGTTTTTATGTCAATGGTGATCATTTTATCAATCCCTGTAGTCATTTTGTGTATTATGTTGGTCATTTTGTGTATTATGTTGGTCATTTTGTGTATTATTTTGGTCATTATGTGTATTATTTTGGTCATTATGTGTATTATTTTGGTCATTATGTGTATTATGTTGGTCATTATGTGTATTATGTTGGTCATTATGTGTATTATTTTGGTCATTATGTGTATTATTTTGGTCATTATGTGTATTATGTTGGTCATTATGTGTATTATTTTGGTCATTTTGTGTATTATTTTGGTCATTATGTGTATTATGTTGGTCATTATGTGTATTATTTTGGTCATTATGTGTATTATTTTGGTCATTATGTGTATTATGTTGGTCATTATGTGCCTCTTGGTTGTCATTTGTTTGTCTTTGGGGTCAATTTTGGTATTTTTGTATTTTGTTGTTGTTTTGCCACCTCTATAGGCCTACTTGTAGTTTTTGCTTCTCTTTGCATCGGTAGTTGTTATGATCATTTTATGTTACTCAATATTTGGACTCTATGTTTTCTTTATATTATTATTATCTTCCTTTGTGTTTCTAAAGATACCTTATCTTCTCATCCCCAGAAGACACATCCATCCCTTCACCATCACCATCTGTTAATTCTCTCGTCCCTCACACCCGTGGCGCCTCGATGCCTAACGCCTCAGAAAGTCAGGGGTCAAACCTCCCCGGGCCCTCGGACCCCTCCGGGCTGCAAAGGCCCCAGGAGGGCGAGGACGACCACAGCCTGATGGCCAGGGAAGCTGCGAGAGTCCGGAGGGCCTCAAGCGCCGAACTCCACCTGCCCTGGACCTGCCCCGTCACACACTCCAGGGAGAAGTTCTACACCGTCTGCTCCGACTACGCTCTCCTGAACCAGGCGCCCTCCGTGTACCGGCCCCCGAACATCACCAACATGCAGGACGTGAAGCCCAAACCTGCAGAGGAGTTCAGCGCCGGCCCCTCTGATCCTGTGGGGTCCGACGGAGACGGAGACATGGTGGAATTGTCCAAACCTATCCTGGCCTGGGAGATAGACACCACAGACTTCAACGCTGTGCTCACCAGGAAAATACGAACAAGTAAGAAAGACGTCGTTACCGATCGGTGCAGGGCGACTCATTTTGTAGGTTCACGTTGTAGTTAGCATCCCTTTCGTCCCTTTGAATAAAATCCACATATTTTTCCTTTGGATTTTGGATTATTGCAGAAAAGAACTCTTTTGCTAACAAACATTTATGCTGTATAAGTGTGTTATAAGTTCTATAAGTCTCAGACACTGAAGGTTTCACTCTTGCTTTGAACACTGTTAATCTGCTCATTAATCGATGAACACTGCATTAACCTGTGTTGGCTGTTGCTGTGTCTTTCAGGTAATGTGAAGAAGAGCGGCTCGAAGAAGATGAAGTCTTCAGACAGACTGAGCAGAAACCTGCAGGACGTCGCTCCTCACGCCTCGCAGGAGGAGATCAAACAGAGAAAAGTGCTCGACCTCCGGAGATGGTAAACTTAGTCAAATCATACTTTTAAGAGAGGCTGCAAAAACATGCAACCAAGACCCGTCTCAGGTAGTGATGGTGAGATGAAGCCTTATGAAGCTTTGAAGCTTTCCAGCCAATTGGTTCGTAAAAGGGTTCATCTCATGAGGCTTCATTTGCACACAAACCCCCCTGTTGGTCAAAGTGTGTAAAACAGGCAGATATGACATCTCCACAGAGGGATCTCCTCATACAGAGTTCCCACTAAGGGAAGCTTTAATAACCCTTAAAAACGAACATGAAATCAAATGTTCATGTCATCAATTCCTATCGATATAGTATATATCCCTGTTGAATGGTTGTGATTGAAAAGCCTAAGGAGGCTGGTAAACATTGCAAAGAGGGATTTGTATTCCTAAATAATATTCGTAAACTTATCCATGTTAAAGCCTCATAAAAGATAAACAACATCAAAGTATACATTTATTAACTCCATTAAACTTACGCTTTTATAAACTACATAAACAACTATCATCCGCTCCTTGATCCCGAGACCCTGCAGTTGATAGTCAGCTGCTTTCCAGCTGAGCCTCAGCCTACATGTTTATACTCTGAAAACTCTGTAAATTCCAGTTCATATACTTTGTTGATTCTCTGCCAATCAACACGTTCCTGCATTTCTATTTCTCACTCGCCGTATCCCGTCTGTAGAGGGCTTCAATGGGGATGTGTCATTTGGTGCAAAACCTTTATTCAAAACCAGGAAAGATAAGCGGGTTAGGAAACCAAACTAAGTTATGTGTTGTGTATATCTAGTCCGCTGCGCTTCGCTTCAGCTCTGTAGCTGCACACACACCCCCAGCCCGACACAGTACAGCAATAAGTGAAGCAAACAATCCTCAGAGAGGTTTAGGTGAGGGTTTGAGTCCTCCTATTCCCACCGGCGCACTGGGGCCGGGGACACGAGGGGGACTATGAGTGTTATGAAACTGTGAAATGTCAGTGGTTCCACCGATCTGAAGCACTATCTGAAGCAGTCACGTGGTATTGACGGGCAGCGAGGCTTCGTTTGTCATCGATGGCGTCTGCTCAACGATACAAGCCTCGATACGCGCTTCACCAAAAACTTCCTGCATTACTCGACACGCGCTCCGAACCCTCGACGCAGTACGTAACATCACTAGTCTCAGGATCAACTTTTATATCTTTCTTATTTAGTATTGAAATGCAAATTTGTCCCAAAACACTTATTACATTTTTTTGTTTCTTCTTCATATTTTAAGATGAAGCAGTATATACACTCTTACTAATTAACAGCAGTTATTGGTGGTGTTTTGAACGTCAACTTAGCAAAATGGCATGTTAACATATGAAACATGTAGTTTCAATACTCAGAGGTTTGGTTGAGGAGTTTAACAAAACATATATTTAGTCATTGTGTCAAAGCAATGAAAATATGTGTTAAAAAATATTGAAAATGTACCTTTTAATATTCATGCTGTGTGTGATTTGCAGGTACTGCATCAGTCGGCCGCAGTACAAGACTTCCTGTGGCATCTCCTCTCTCATTTCCGTCTGGAACTTCCTGTACAGCACTCTGGGTGCAGGCAGGTGAGAAATAAACACTTCACATAAAGAAAACACACAAATCCTCCGAGACTAAAGTGTGTTGTTTTGTATTTGCCTTGCCAGTTTACCCCCCCTCTCTCAGGAGGAAGCGCTGCATATTCTGGGTTTCCAGCCGCCTTTTGAAGAAATAAAGTTTGGTCCTTTCACAGGAAATGCCACTCTGATGAGGTACGGGAGACTGCCAGAATAATGCATGTTTAAATGAGGCACAGTCAGGGAGAAACACCTACTTTAAAATGTATAAAAGCAATAAATATAACTTGTTTAAAGGGCGTAGCTGCAGAGGGTACATCATAGGGGTGTTTTAAGTACGTTTGCACAGCTGCACGCTAACAGAAATATTCATTTTCATTAGCCACGTTAAAGACTTAGTAATCCTAATAAAATAAAACAAAAATGTTTAATTTGATGCAGCTCATGTTAACACTGTTTTCAGGTCCTGATAATATATTATTCTGACTGGAAAGATGTGTGTAATATAATCAATATTTGTTTTTACAGCTTATATTGTGGATATGCTCTTTACATATGCACCAGAAAGCTCCTTCAAACTGAACATTTTGCACACATTTAAAATGCATTTTTTAAATAATAACTGTTTTATTAAGCTGATGCATGCAGCTCAGTAATGATGTGTTCCTGCAGGTGGTTCCGACAGATTAATGATAATTTCCGAGTGCGCGGCTGCTCCTACATCCTGTACAAACCTTATGGGAAACACAAGACAGCAGGAGAGACGGGTGAGTTAAATACACCTGCATGTTCTCTAATAAAGAGATGAAATAAAATATATATATAATATATTTAAATCGTGTTTCAGCTGAAGGAGCGTTGCTGAAGCTGACTCAGGGGCTGAAGGACGAGTCCATGGCGTACATCTATCACTGCCAGAACCACTACTTCTGCCCCGTGGGCTTCGAGGCCACACCGCTCAAAGCTGCCAAAGCGTACAGGTAACAACTCTGCTGGAAAAGTCGTTTTTAAAAGGCCATGAGTACAACAGTGTTATTATTTAGACCTTTTTTTGTATCTTTGTAAAGATATTTATCACTTGATAAATAAAATGTATAATTATTATTATTACTTTATTTCTATATTCAGATTTTGGGGGAAATGTGAATATTTTTCTTTACATTTATGCCTTTTATTTTATTTCCTTCAAACTTTGTGTTGGTCATTTGTAAATCATTTTTGGGGGAATTTGTGCATAGAAAATATATTAATAATAAATGCTAAGATAAGAGCAATACATACAAAATATCATAAGAAAGTAATTAAATTAATAATAAAACAAATATAATAATAATAATAATAATAATAATAATAATAATAATAATAATAATAGAAAATGTGAACAAGAAAATAATATATACTAAAACATTCTAGTTGAAATATTGTTTGAGCCTTAAAGAGTTTAGAAACTGACTGTTTTTTGCTCCTAATATCAGGATGGGTTGTATGCAGGGACTAATGTTTTAAAGTTAATCCTCCATTTCCTTTTCTGTGTGCACAGGGGTCCTCTCCCCATAAATGAGATGGAGCACTGGATCCTGATCGGTGAACCCAGCAGGAAACACCCGGCGATCCACTGTAAAAAGTAGGACCTCCCTATGGTCTCATTTTATGTTTAAAAACGATCTGTATTTGATTTATTCAAACCATGAATCCTGTTTTCAGATGGCTGGACATCGTGACGGATCTCAACACTCAGAATCCAGAATATCTGGACATCCGTCACACAGAGAGGGGGATTCAGCGCCGCAAAACCAAAAAGGTTTCCGACTCGCACACTACCGAAACACATCTTTCCCCTCTAACCTGTTTATTTATCTATGGGGTCTTAGAAATGTCTGTCTTCAATGTGTGGGAGAGAAACGGAATTTTAGCCTCTGCAGACCATTTACATGCACAAAAACCTATATAACACACTACAGGAAAGGGATGTATGTAAGGCATGTTTCTGATGTTTGTTGCTTATCATATCAAAACTAACAGACAGTATGTTTCTCAGGTGGGGGGTAACCTGCACTGCATCATGGCCTTCCAGCGGGTGAACTGGCAGAAGCTCGGGCCCTGGGCTCTGAACCTGGAGAACCTGCGGCACGACGCGGGACACGGGAGCGCCTCGGACGACGCCGAGGAGAGGACGTCCTCCAAACGCCTCGCCAACCTCGGCCGCTCGAACAGCACCGGCAGCCAGAAAGACTCGAGCTGGAAACGCCTGTCCAACTCCACCGAGTACAGACAGAGATCCCCCGACAGCGACCTGGAGGAGGACATCACAGACTGAGGAAAGGTTAAAGAACAAGACGCCTCGGTACAGAAACCCTTCGGTAAACAGGATTGCTCTGGTTTTATATTTTACTACCAACTAATCCCATGCAAAGACAGAATTCAATCGTGCGTTAGGAAGTTTTAGAGCTATAGTTCTGATTCACAGACAGGTTTTTTTGTTCTCACATGCCAATTATCAGAGGGCTTTTAAGTGCCATGTTTGTGTGCAAGCTGTTCTCTCATTGGTCGCCATTGTTACCGGGAAGATTTGCCTCCAAAAACATCCTTCTCTTTGTTAATTTTCCTTCTTTATGAAGTGGTGAAGAAGTTAGTATCTCACTGGTTCTCTGCACAAAAACCCAATGGGATTTTCAGATTGGATTTTCGATGATAGCGGAATATAAACTTTGAGGCAAACACGTATATGATACTTACTCATTTTGTTCTGCTAGATAATCTCCAAATATCAACACCAGTTTTATAAATGTGTAAATGCTATCTCTAGAAGAAGCTAACGTTAGGCTTTACAGGAAGTACAGCACGGTCACATGACTTCACGTTAATACGGCTAAGCTAAAGGCGGCTAATAATCAGCGTGATGGAGTTCAGTCATCTCATTTACACACTTTTTGAGACACATATAGGCTTCAGACATTCAGCAGTAGAGGTTATCTACTGATGTTCTTATATTATATAGAACACAACGTAAATATCTCTTCAGCTTTTGTTAACCACAGACCTTTTTTCAGGCTAACAACCAAAAACACGCTCAAAAAACCACTGACTTCTAGAGGAGCGAACTGGAAGTGCTCAAATGCTGACTCGTTTCCAGGTTATAGGACTTGCATAACACGTAACATTAAAGTCTGTAAACATGTCAGAGTAGAGGAACAACATACCAATATGAACCTGAAAAATAGCCTAATATGTCCCCATGCTCCATCACATTTATAAAGCACATGGACAGTCAGGTAAACCCGCAATAACACTTAAACTAAATGTTCATCTCGAGGTGTTTTGGTGTTCTTGTGGGATTTGTTGACAGTAAGAACAATAAAGAATACAACCAGTGTTACCAGTATATATAATACTGGTGAATCCGTGACTTTTAAGACACTCAGATGTGGATTCAAGTCATTTTTGGGGTCATATTTAAGTTTTCAGTTGTTTATTTTGTAGTCTTTTATAACTCCTTGTACAGGTAAGTGGGCTTGTGTTGTGGATAATTCAGTGGAAATGCTTAAAAGTTAAAGTGTCGTGAACGCAGCTGACATGTTGTGCTTTGTGAAACCTCCAGTGAGATTGTTGCGTAGATAATCCCAGATTTGAAAAAGGTGCGGGTTGTACAGAAGTTAAAAATCCCTGAAAAAGTGATGAATGCATGTGTTATTCCCATGTTTGTGCACAGCCACAGTTTGTCTCTGACCCAATACAGATGTCATTGTGCACTTTAAATGTACTGCTTTATTTATTATTGCTTTTCCAATAAATTAAGATTTTTATACATTTGTGGAAAAATCCTCTTCGTTTATTTTTGTTTATTTAATTCAGGTAAAAAATACACATAACATGACAATATAAGCCCCAGAAAAAAAGACAATTACATTCAATTAAATAACAAAATACAACTAAATGTGTTGGTTTCCTTCAGTCAATAAAATATATGGAAACTTTACTGGGTTTTTCCAAAGAAAGGTGCTTCTATTATTTATAAAACTTAGATTCGGATTAGGTTAATTGGAGCAAAAAGTAATGATTCAATTGTAGATTTAGGAGAGGGGTAAAATGTCAATTTGAAAAGTTGTTCATTGATGACAAAACAAGTTGGGTATTATCTCTCAGATATGTAAATGGTACATTTGTGTGAAAAAATGGAATATTCTCTCACTATAAAGTCAACATTTCTCGTAAATTCTATGAAGTTTTTACACAATTTTCTTGTGAATTTGAGCTCAGAAAATATTACGTTTATCCAAATGTTTGATTCAATAATATCAGAGAATATTCTAGTTTTCTTGTTATTCTTTTCCCGGTTATTTTACCACTTTAATCACAGAGAATAACTGGGATGCTTGCTCTTAAATGTATGACTTTAATCTTGGATATCCTTCATAGAGTTTTGTTTCTGAGGATTACCCGTCTCTCTCCAAGGCTTTTCAAAGGACTTCTTCTGTAGATTAGTTCTTAATTGAGCATTGAATATAGACAGGATCACTGTATTTATTATTTGGGGACAGTTTTCATCCAGAATCTTCAACAAATAAGATAATAGAAAATATTACAGAACCTACAGAATGATGATTGTTTAAATTTAAATATGTATAACTTTTATTTTAAACCAAGTAATCTGGTAGAATAGTTTCAAATGAAAGATTCAGGATTGGGAACATAAGAACATTAATTGTATTCTCCCTGAAGGAACAGCCTGGAAAATCAAAAAGGCCTCTGCTCTGTGATCTGAATTATAATTGAATAGATCAATCTAGGTTTTGTTCAGCTTCCTTGTGTTCAGTCACTCTGCAGTCGAGATGCTTCCCTTCAACTCCCGACGTAACTCTGCGATCTCAGCGGGACCGATACGGCAGCAACCGCCTGAGGAATAAAACACGTAATTATCAGAGAAAACTCTCGAGAAAAAACAGAAAATAATGAAGGAAAAAAAGTCCACCTCACCGATCAAAGCAGCTCCTTGCTTCATCCAGGTGTGACTCAGTTTAGGTATCAATTCTGAAGCTGTCTGTGACGTTTTCCACCTGTGAGGAAAAGACAACGACATGAAACAGGATTTATTTATATTTTTATAAATGTGGGTTTTGTCATAAATGACCCACTTTAATCTCAGAGAATATTCAATCTTTGTATTAATTATTATTATGAATATTATGATTGTTATCGTTGTCAGACTGACCCGTGCTCAGAGTTCCACTCCTCTCCACTGTTGGGGTAAACCACCCAGCTGGTGTCCGTCCTCAGAGCCGCTGCAGAGTCCAGCAGTGGCTGCAGCAGGGCGGGGGGGCAGCAGTTCACCCCGACCGCCACCAGCTGCTGGGATCTGATCACAGTCTGCACCGCCTCCGAGAACAAGCTGCCGTCTGAGATACACCGCCCGTCCTGACGGAGGAGGAGGAGGAGGAGGAGGAGGAGGAGGAGGAGGAGGAGGAGGAGGACACAAAAAATGTATCAATTAAACATTTATTTATTTAGGGTAAACCGCTCACGATCAACCGTCTCGTTTTCAAGGGGTCCTAAAAAATGTCATCTTGATTTAACTTTAAGGATAACAAAACTTGGTAAGATGTGTTTGAGTGAAGCCCAGTGATTCAGCACTCGTTATCTGGTTTATCTGCAGGACTTACCTTACAGGAGAAGGAGAGCCAGGCTTTAACGTCGGGGAACTCTCTGAGCAGATCCACCAGAGCCTGCGCCTCCTTCAGACTCGGGATTGTCTCAAAAGCCATAAAGTCGGCCCCCGCTGCTGCCAGACCCTCGATCTGCGGCCGATGCCAAACTTTAAAATCCTTCAAAGCAGAAACAAGGACAGTTCAGATTATTCATTACAATTTAAGCTTTTAGAAAGGATGCTCTGATGCCCTTGAAGAAACATGTGTGCATTTAAAACTGCAGAAAAGAAACAGAACTAGTGTACTTTCAGAGTAGGATTAAAGAGCATTGTTGGAGGGAATTTGCTGTGCATGTGAAAGATAAATAAAGAACTTAAACTTGATACCAGTACGGCCCACTCACCTCCACACTCATCTTCTCTGCGTAAGCCCCGGTGTACTCGGAGCCGTCCAGCAGAAACGCCCCGTACGGTCCAACAGAACCGGCCACCAGCGGACGCCTCCGCCCTGAGAGAGAAAACAAGGCATTATTTTGTGCTGTCAATTTAGGAGTTATTTACAGGCACAAATAGACACATTTGGTTAAAATAAACCACCTTTTTGTGTATTTTTCAATGTTTTCTTTCTACCAGTCTGAACAAAGACGTGATAGCAAAACATCTCCGAAAATGTTTCTGCGTTTATTACCTCCAGTGGAGTTTTGTACCTGTTGGAAGAGTCTCAGAAACAAATCTCTCCACCGTCTCTTTTGCGAGGTGAACTCCGGACATCAGCAGCTCTCTGGCTCGTTCACAGCTCACGTCCAGGTGATTTATAAATCCAGAAACACTCGCCTGGTACGTCGCTGTGGTGATAACATCAGCCCCACTGAGCAGAAACCTGTTGATGCACCACATTGGTAGAAAGAGAGCGCTGTATGGTTGCAGCTTTAATAAAATAATATATTTGTAGTGTGTTATAAACATTTTTGTGCATGTAAATGGTCTGCAAACGCATTTTTTGGACATTAAAGCATGTAAACGTGTCACAGTAGTGGCACATGAGGCAAATATGAACCTGAAAATGAGCATAATATACTCTTTGATAAGATATTGTGGATGGATGTACCTGTAGTGAGCATCTTTAATGGCCTGGGGGTCTGTGTGCAGAAGCCTGGAGCTCCACAGAGGATCTCCCTGTGTGTGAGAGGCATGGAGAAACACATATGAATGAAAAACGTTTCTCTTATTATGTTTTCAGTCTTCATTAAAGAAACCGTGTGGCATTTCTTTGTACGTTAAATTCTCTAAATTATAATCCTAAATCCTTTAAATTGCCTTTTTTTACTTCGCTATTCATTGTTTGTTGTATTGTTCATTGTTGACATTTTTTATAGATAGATGATATATCCTATTTGATAATACTTGTTCATACATATTTATATGCATGGTGTTTGTTCAATAAAGTCATAATGAGAATAATAGTTAATATTATTATCAATTTATGTGTATTATAATAAGTTGACATACCTTTCTTTAAATGTTTTAATTATTATATTACTTTTACTTGACGTTACTCAAATGTATATTTTTTCCACAACTGCTGCTCCTGTCTAAGCCCCAGAAAATACATTATTTATCTCTAATTAAATGAATAAATGAAAATCAGCTAACTTTATCTTAGTAAACATGAAGATTTAAGCCGAAGTTTGGCAGATAAATTCGTATTTAAAAGAGAAACTGACTGATACAGTACAACACAGTTAAAGTTGTGAACTACGTGATTATTAATATTATTTTAATTATATTTCACCTGTAATTTGATTCCCTGCGCCTCCAGTTCAGTTGCCAGTCCCCCATCCAGGATTAAAGGTCCGCTATTATCATTCAAGTAATGTCTGAGACTAGCAGAGGAATCCATTAAAACTTACTTTAAGAGTCCCTGAAGTTATAACCGAGACTTCTTCTTTTTTATGTTTGTATTTGAATCCAATGTCTACTTCATAAAACACAGTCATGTGGGAGAATACTCGACGCGCCTGTTATTTTCTTTCCGGGTAAAATAAAGAGGGCAAAAGGTGCATTTAAAGACGCTCGGAATTTCAAATACTATTGTGACTACGACTTCCACAACAGAACAAAATGAAATAATAATAGTGCATTATAGTAGAGCTACAAATATGTTTTATGAAGTCAATTGTCTTGTATTTCTCATGTATTGATTCTTGTTAATATTATGTATCTTTCCATCTGTTGCTGAGTGAAAATGGTATATTGTAGACAGTATTTTCTTTATATTGTGTATTATTTAGATACTCTATTCTAGTGATATATGTCTTTTCTATTTTAATGTTGTATATATTTGCTGTTCATGTACATTTTTAGTGATAGATGGTAGATTCCGAGCCTATACCGTTGTCATCGAACACCCTGAACGCACCTTCTGTACAGTTTCTATAGAAACGGAACACAGCACAGGTCTGCTAGCTGAACACAGCATCGGGAATTTAGGATTACACTTTTTCATTTGGGCAGAAATGGTAAGTTAAAAACATCTGTTCAGTGTCTACTGTGTAAACACACTATCGGTTGTTTATATATTCAGCACTGTTTGGATATTAAACGCTTCAACTGACCCAAGCCGAAAGTGTTTGCTAACGGAAGCATAGCAAACATAGGCTAACAGTTAGCATAACAGTTAGCTTCACCAACCGTTAGACTCGATAAGGAGCTTTCTTTTGACAACTAATTAAAAGTCAAATCTATATTTACAACTATAATAATTGGCGGCAATAACACATCATTATAGCAATACATACCTGCAAAGTAACTAAAGGTATTAAATACATGTAATGGAGTAAAAGTAAAAGATGTATCTCTGAATTGTAGTGGAGTAGAAGTGCAAAGTAACAATACACTTGAAATACTCAAGTAATGTACAAGTCTGTCAAAATTTTACTCGACTACTCTACTTTAAAAAATCTACTTTAAACCACTGACTCTAAATGAAGTCAAATGTTTTTTTTTCTTTGTAATATGTTAATGCTAAATTGGGTGTTCCCAGTAAGCCCAGCTTGCATTGGTGAGCTGTTATTAACTGAGTACTTTTACTCAAGTAACGTCACTGTACACATTTGAAGATGCCAACTACAAATGCACACATGCATTGGACATACTGTACATTTAAATATACATACATATATATAATAGCAGCTAGGAACAAGCAGTGATGTTAAGTAATGCATTATATTTAATCAAGTACTGTACTTAAGTACAACATTGAGCGACTTAAGCACTTAAATATTTCGCTCTGTATTTCTACCCCACTACAATTCAAAGGTTAATAGTGTACTTGCATTACCTATTGGAACTCACGCAGTCTCCGCAAGTTGATGATCTAAATCAAAACACTGATAGAAGTTGGGATAAGGCAATAAAAATGTGACACACTTAAACATGGATCATCGTGAACAGATGAAATAAAGTTGAACTAAAGCACCTGTGAGAGGTTGTTAACACTGAAGCAGAACGTCCTCTGCAACAACTTTAGAGATGTTGTTGCAGAGGACACAGAAACTACTCTGTCATCTTTTGTCATTGACCATTTCAGTCTATTTCTTTAGACTTAGATGTACACAATGATCTTTGTGACAGCCTCATGTTTTAAAGTGACATCATGATCTGTGCTTAAGTAACTTCTGTGACCTTTTTAAAGCTCAGTTAGGGTTATTTGGGCCTTCTTGTTCCTCTGATGTGTTCTCTTTCCTTGACATTTTCAGGAGGAGCGCTATGCCTTTCTCACTGAATGGTACGACCCAACTGCAGCTCTGCTAAGAAGCTACCAACTCTTCTACTACCCACAAGACAACTCAGTGGAAATGGTGAGCATTCACTTCTGCTGATACTATTTATTTACATTCAATGTTACAGAGGCTGCTTCAAATTTCGTAGGCTTTTTTTTTATTTTCACAAATGATCTTTATCGTATATGGCTTGAATCCCAAGCGGACACATAACTAAACAATGTACAACATACATAACACACATCAGACGCAGTTCTGATTAAATACTTAACCAATGAGCAGGCAATTCCAAAAGATGTTGAGACTCAAAATTTGAATCACAGGATTTGTATTCCATTAATGTTTTTCTTTTTTCGTCAAACACTTTCCCAGCATTACAACCCAGGTTTATCCTCTTTGGGATATTTGTCATAGTCCATAGTTCAAATCCTGCTCATTTCTGCCGCTATATCATTTTATTAAATGACTGCATTTTTCTACTTTTCAGTTTGATGTTAAAAACCAGCGAATATTTTTGAAAAGGACCAAATATAAAGACCTCCATCAGGAAGACCTGTTCATCGGGAATCGAGTGAACGTGTTCTCACGGCAGCTTAATCTGATCGATTATGGAGATCAGTACACAGCGAACAAACTGGGCAGCAAGAAAGAGAGGTACTGCAGTCACACGCCTCACAGCTTTACATTACCTTGAAAAAAGGGTAATATATTTAATGATGGATTGCTCACAGACATTATTAGATTAGATTAGATTTGATATACTTTATTGATCCCACTGTTTTTTGTTTGACAGCAGCATGTAAAAAAGGCATTGCACATGAATGAGAAATATAATAAAGTAGATAAAAGACGGCCAGCTAAACATCAGAGCAGACTGGGCTCTGGTTTCAGACAGAGGGTGAGAAGAGGTGCTGCAGCACAGACAGTATGAGAGAAATAAAGAGCTTTTTGAACATTAAAGTAAGATAATATGTCACAGTAATGGCAAAGTCTAAATCTGAACCTGAAAATTAGCAGAATATGTCCTCTTTAAAAATGATTCATCTTGGTAAGCGTAAAACTTTGACTTTTATTGGCTTACATTTCTGGTTTGATCATTTTTTTATATTTCTCTCCATTTGCCAGAACTCTTGCTTTGATAAAGCCAGATGTTGTCACCAAGACCGGAGATGTCCTTGAGTTGATATACTCCTCCAACCTGATCGTGACTAAAGCTAAAATGACGACGCTAACATGGTGAGTACTTTTTGGAAAAACGTAAACAAATGTCTGTGTGTTTAAATGACTGTACACTGATTATACCTCAGTGTTGGTCACCTTTTATGATTTTCATACTGATCTCCACCTATGTGTCTGCATCTCCGCTGTCTAATATTACCTGCAATTCATATAGTGGAAGTGTGTGAGAGTCATGGAGGGAAACACAGGCTGTTTGGTGCCACACACACACACACACACACACACACACACACACACACACACACACACACACACACACACACACACACACACACACACACACACACACACACACACACACACACACACACACGCACGCACGAACAGATGGATGGATCTGCTTTCTCACACACATTAGGAACATATGGCGTTTCAAGGAGAAGACGAAGGCGCCATTAATCACCGTTTTATCAGCTGCTCAATCATGGGGAAAATATCATTTCACAACAATCTCAGATTAAGATAAGGAGTACTACGTGCCATCTTTACTTTTACATTTGATTATTAGGTATATTTTGCATGTAAATCCTGAGATACAAGTGAGAATTCTTGAAGTCTGATTGGATTAGGTTTCCTCCTGTGTTTATTAATTAAGAAAAGGTGAAAGAAAAAGATTTTGTCTCGATGATTTCTCTACTTTTTTTTTTATCTGGGACGTTTTTGTCTTTTTAACTGTGTCATTGTAATACCTCTTTCAGCCACAAGAGGCTGAAGTGCACCACCGGTCCACAGCAGGATCCTAAAGAGTCATGTCTTCTCCCCATTTAGTTTTGAATTGATGGTTAGCAAGTGATGTAGCATTAATGTCTTTCTTAATACGTTTCTTAGAAATATTATACTTTTTATATTCCCCCCAATTTTCATAGATTATTTTATCTTTTAAAAAGAACTTCAAATTATTATCCTTTTTTTTACTTGCACTTAAGTCAAAAACACAGAAAACGGTTTAGAGCAGACTTTAAAAATGTGTAAAATTATGACTTTTGGAGTGATGTACATTGATATATATATATCTTTTTAATTGATAATTAAGAAACCCATCTTTTACAGCACAAGATAGATTGATTGAATACTGAGGGCACCGCTTAAATGCAACCTCACCAATCTGCTTTATTTATTGAAGGAGAAATGAGAGTCAATTTTTCTATATATCTTTGGGTATTTTTTATAAATATTATACTTATTCAGTTTACATATTCTATTGAAATTAGGCTGTTCTTTCAAGGAAATTCCTCTGCAAAGCTAATTAAGTTCTTGATTAAGACAATTAGCACCAGTATGTAAGATTTGATCTCTGTTCAGAAACTTCTTTAGGACTTATTAGTTACACACCAATAAAATAGAGTTACCTATTTTTATGACTGATTAGTCTGACCTTATTCGCATCGCCAAGTCATAAAATACTGCCGGAAAAAGACTGTCTAAAGAAACTGTATTTAGTTTCAGTGCTTTGCTGTGATTAAAAATCAAATTTTCTGTCACAAACAATTACAAAGCTGAGAGCATAAGTGCTAAAAAAAAAATGTTTCTTTTAATTTCTTTCTTCTTATTGCGATCCAATTAATCAAAGTTAAAGTAAAAATTAAAGGAGAGGTGTTCGGATAATACAGACGTCTCGATAATACTTGAATTAAAATAGATTTGATCTTAGACTCTTTTTGTTTGTTTGTTGTGATATATATTTTTCAAACAGGTGTGCGGTTCAGTATTTGAAGACGTCTTCTGTGAAACCCTTTGGAAAAGGAAACCAAAATAACAAGTTAAGGTTTAAATCTTACACCAAAAAGGACCATCTCTACGGAGTTGACTTTTACTGTGGAAAGAGATGATTGAAATATGGTTGGCCTCAGTAATTGTCTTTGTAAGTAGTTTGGCAAGTGTCCAAAAACAATACCTCAGATTATGTGGCCATTTATTAACACCATGGTTTATTTATTTTTGCATTACAGGAGGCAAGCGGCAGACTTCTATGTGGAACATCAGTCAAAGCCTTTCTTCAAGTGAGTGCCTGTAAATGATTTCCCAGTTTTGAGCCAGCAGAGAACACTTCTGGTATCCGGCCACTATCATTAACAGGATGTGTGGAAATGATCCTAATGACATTGAAGTGACATTTGGACATATTTAAAGGGATAGTTTGGATGATGTAATATGAGGAAACTTTCCGCTGTCAGTGTGTCACCATGCATTTTCTGGAAACAGAAACAAAATGACTGGAGCGAAGCCAAGCAATGTACTGCTGTGGAACATCAGTTTCAGTGTACACTATATTAAACGTTTTTTCACCTTGCCATCAGACTCTGTTGAGTGCTGCTGTCCAAAAAACCAAGAAACGAGTCAGCAATTTACCACTTCCCGTCCCCTGGTCTCAAAGTCAACCTTTTTTTTGCGTGTGGTTTGGTTACAGGCCTGAAATCAGATCTGTGGTTGAGACGAGCTAGGCAGATTTTAAGATAAATACCCCACTCTGAACTTTTGAAGCTGTCACATCAATCTGAACATTAGCTGCTTTTAGCTTAGCGGTGAGGCCATGTGACTGGACTCAGCATCAAATTCAATGAATGTTATCCTGCTGAACCAAACACTGTGGATAAACCAGTGTGATGCTAACTTATGGGTTAGTCTACAAAAATACACCATCCCTGTTCCATACTCCCTGTAAAACAAACTCCATCAACCCACACCACATATTCTGGAAGGTAAAATGTCTGTTTTTGTTAATGGGGTCTGGCGGCTTTAAGAAGACGGTAGATAACGGCTTCAGTTCTCCTTTAGAAAGGGCTGTCTGACACCAAGGTAAAGCTGTGAAGATATTCTAAATAAAGCTTGTACTTTAATTAATATAGATTATTCTATGTGTTAAATACCTCCACAGCAGTATATCGCTTAGCTTCCTGTTGCTGCTCCTGTCAATTTTACAAACTGCATCTACTGCAGGTTATACATTGACTGTGTAAAAGTCACTACAACCAAACCCTCTTCAAAAGAATCTGTATTAATCCCTTTGAACACAGCTGGCCTCCTGCTGGTAGGAATTCCATTTTATCTGCTTTATTCCTTTGTCCTTGCTCATCGGTTTTTGCAGTAACCTTGTGCAGTTTGTGTCCTCTGGCCCCGTGGTTGCCATGGAGTTGATGGGTGATGAGGCCATATCAATATGGAGGAGGCTCCTGGGACCGGGGGACTCTGCTGTGGCTCGGAGAGAGGCTCCAGAGAGCGTACGAGCCAAGTTTGGAACAGATGGTGTCAAAAATGTTGGTCACGGCTCCGACTCGCTCGCCGCAGCAGCAAGAGTAAGAGTGTGAATTTAAAAGAGGTCCTCTAATGCTTTTTGGGTTCTCCCGTTCCTGTAGTGTGTTATATATGTGTTTGTGCATGTAAACGGTCTACAAAGGCCTAAATCCCTGTGTTCCCTCCAGAGGGAGTTTCTCTTCCACACACTCTCCCCCCCCCCCCCCCCCCTGCCTGAAACGCCTCCTTTGGACTGCTTTGTTTACTTCTGTAACATATTGACATCAATGTGTACACTTACACTCCTATTGGCTAGCGCTCCAACACATTGTACGTGATAGGCTAAGAACGGGTCCTCTATAAGCAGAGCCTGCCAGCTAACCAATCAGAGCAGACTGGGCTCTGGTTTCAGACAGAGGGTGAAAATAGGTGCTGCAGCACAGGCAGTATGAGAAACATAAAGAGCTTTCTGAACATTAAAGCATGGAGACATGTCCCAGTAGAGACAGTAAATATGAATATGAACCTGAAAATGAGCAGAACATATCCTCTCTAACCTGTTATATTTGATTCTGTTTGCTTTATTAGGAGCTTGAATTCTTTTTCCCATCAACAATTGGCCACGGACCCTCGAGTACAGCCATCTTTACAGACTGCACATGCTGCATCATCAAACCTCACGCCATATCAGAAGGTGGGGAACATTTCTATTTGCATTTAAATTATTATGGTCAGTGGTGTGTCTATATTTGTTTGTCTTTGTCCTTGTCTGTTTGTTTATGCATTACCAAACAGTGCACTGACATGTTTTCCTCTCTTTATTGGACGTTAGATTTACAAACAACAAGGCAGTATATATGACATATATTATTCCTTTCTATGACATTAAATGAAATACAAAAAAAGAACTGAAAAATTATTATAATAATAATATAAAATATATCATTAAAAAAAAATCTGCATGAAATAAAAAATAATAAAATAAACAATAGATAAAAGAAAATATCCACATTTTAAATGAAAGCTAAGTGCATTCAAACTGTGAACTGGTACAATCTTACACCACATTTTAAAGTAGGCCTGCCGTTTAACATTTTTAAGCTGATGATCATTTTCAGGATTATTGTTCATTTGTATAAAATCTCAAAAAATGTCCATCCCAGTTGCTGAAATCCTGGGTGATGTCTTTAAAGGTTTGCTTTGTCGGTCCAAAACCAAAACATATTCCATCTAATATAATATATTATTCAGATCAAAGCAGATAATGTCCGTATTTAAGACGCTGAAAGCAGCATTTAAAGACATAACTGCATGAAAGCATTCTTTTAACCATCAAAAAAGTTAGCAATTATTTTTCTGTTGTTCCACTTATCAATGCAGCTTTATTTTATACAAACATATTTTCAGGAAATTCCTTAAAAACACTTATAAAATGTGTGGGGTTCTCATGAAGTTGGCGTAACATTTTGCCATTTTGAGAGTTGTATTAAGCAACAGGCGTTTCTCCACTGACTCATATCTTCTTTCACGTGTGTCTGTAGATGTATTTCTGTCACACAAAAGGCGCTACATAGTTACCTCATTTAGCTTTTGTATTTTTCCAAATCCCTGCCCTGATCCCCGTTGGTGGAGCATGCCACTCGAGCTCTGACCTGTGAAATGTGAAATTCTTTGGACACAGCTGAAGTATTCAAACAGGAAGCTGTTGACTGAGTTGGAGGGTCGTTCTGCACACATAAGCCCAAACGCACAATAAACAAGCTCACCACGGTCCCTGATAAATGAATTTCATCTTTACTTCTGATTGGGTCTCTGCTACTCCTCAGTGGTCGTTCGCATGGTATCTGATCTGGACCAGGGTTATATCCAGTTTCCATGGTTATATTTGTGCTCTCTGGGCTGTGTTCTCTTCTCTATTTTTAGCCATGCTAACGGCATTTCTTTAAGGGTGGCGATGTAGGTCCGTCGGTGATTGACTTTGGAGATCCCCTGACTTTTCCATCTAGCGCCACCATCTGGTTGAAATGTCTATTTGTCCTGCAAAGATCGAATACCTTCATTTGTGACATTAAGCTTATGACAACTAGGAGAATGTGGTATGATACTTGCTTAGCATCAGCATTGTCCTTGTCAATGTCATTGTGAGCATGGAAGCATGTTGACGCACAGCCTGCTGGGATTTCTCCACCCTTTTGCTGTCGTTCACAAGGATTAAACGGCAATAAAAAGTTCAAAAATCTGTATTCTTGCTTTGTTAAGTCAGTATGCAAAACAAAAATAGCAAGTTACTTTTCAAATACTTGTTTTCTTAATTGAGTTTGGATCGATCAGGGCTACGCTAACGTTGTAGCTGCTTCATCAACTCATGAACGAACTATATTAAGCATAAATATACATATGGACATCAGCACATTGTTTAACGTTACATTATACAAACTCTCCAGCGTTTAAGATGTTTTTTTATTGAGGAAAGTTTCCACCAGATGAACAATATCAGATTCACCAGAAGATCCTCAGTGCTGATGGGCTGTCGCTGTGCAGTATCACAGAAAGATGTTCATTTCTCATTGGCTTGGTTTGTCATCGAACAACACTAAAAATCTGATTCACTGCTGGTGACAATACACAAATCATAAATGCTTAAATAAGTGACTGGATTATTTTGTTTTAACTGTATTTAACGAGGAAGTCCCTTGACATCTTAATCCCTTCTTTGAGTTGGACCTCGTAACGTCGTGTAAATCTTTAAAACTAAAATCAGAGAAACATGAGAACATTGCATTCTAGGAGGACGTTTCGTTTCCGAGACACATTTCCCTGCTTGCAATGTTTATTTAAAGAACATCACAAAGGAAGGAACGTAATTGAAATAACTCATCAGATATTAATGTGTTTCCAAAGGTTGCATTATCCCCTTAATTGCAGGACATTTTGACCCAATAACAAAGAATTCCTGTATGATAAGTACTGTGCGTGTGCCAGGATCCTGGTACTGTGCAGGCTGCTCGCTGTTATGAAACCCCGCCACACCTTAGTGGAACAAAGCCATGTTTAATGTTTCTTTTACTGCAGTTACACCTGTGCTTTTCCCTGCTAAGACGAGTTGAAATGTGTGCCGTGAGAAAGTGCCCATTTAAAAAGAAATGTGGACATGCTTTGTTTTGCTGCGGGGCATTGTTGAGCAACTGTTTAACCCTTCATCTGCTGCAGCATTTCATTCCTCCAAAACAGAGTGTGCATTGTATGAAGGGTGTGAAATTATACTAGTGGTAATTGCTGATGGTTATCATTACACCAGTTGTATTTTAATTTAGGCTCTGTCAGTGTATCAAGTATTACACAATCTCTACTTGTTGTTAAAGTAAGTTTTAGTTAAACCCACTTTAGGCCTGTATCCAAATAAGGGTTTGTGTAACCTTCAGCCCACAAGTTTATCTCTGCTCATTCTTGTTTGACGTTCCGAAAGATATTTGTTTACAACAGATTTTAAAGCAGGCTTTGCTGTCTACCCTATCTCTGCATGACAGTTATTTGCTCACAAAGACACAAATATGACCATTAACACACTTTTCGTTAACGATATTGTAGCTTATATGCTTTGATTTGCATTGAATATCACTCAGCAGCATGCATGGTTTACTGAATAGGCACACGGGGCACAGACACAAAACAACTACAGAGAGATACTAAATAAACTAAAAGAGGCACAGAAGAACAATGAAGACACAAAACTATCCCAGTAAGGCACAAAGCGACCACTAAGAGACACACAATGATCACGAGAAACACAAAACAAACTCAAAGAGACAAAACTACGGCAAAGGGACAGAACTTGAGCATGAGGACACACAAAACGACCGAAAAGAGACACAAAAGTACAATTAAGACATACAAAACAACCACGAAAAACACTTATTGACCTCAGAGATGCACAACAACAACAACAACAACAAAGAGATACTAATCGACCACAAAAAGATATTCAGACACTCGTGTTCACTTCAAGTTTCTCACGTGGTTATGGTCTCTCAGTCTGGGGTCTCGTTCCTAATGTGGGAGTGGTGGATGGGGGGGCCTCTGAGTGTCTGTGCCCAGGGGAGCATTGCCTCATAATAATCCGCCCTTGCTTATGAGCTACAAACTGCGCTACAGCTACGTGCGCCCGGCCCCGGCCAATCACAGCGCAGATAAGGCAAGTATAGTGGCTGAAAATGCACTCAGACATGACTGGAATAGAGAAGCTTCTGTTGCCAGGCACCCAGAATAGGATCTCCTAGCAACAGCACCAGCCGTTTTTGCGTGTGTGTCGATCCTCGGGGAGGGCACACAGGACTGGGGAGGTGATTACTTACCTAACACACACACACACACAGAGAGGAGAGAGAAATGTTTAGATTTATACCTACTCACTATCCTGGCTGACGGGAACATCGCCTACCTTTTCTATCAGGATGTCAGAGGGAGATAATGAGACTGGCGCCCTCGTTCAATTATGCGTGTCTGCAGCTGTGTGACCTTCACTGTCACCGCTGCACCTTTGTCACTGTGGATGTGACATTTCTTTTTTATAACAATCATGTACTGCGTCATTGATGAAAGGATGGGCTCTGTGTCTCGATCTGTTGACTTTCTCCTCTGCTCCTGCAGACAGGACATCTGTAAGACAATACCACTGTGCGTAGGAGACAGCACAATCTGAGGTCATTGCAACATTAGATACCTTTTCATAGGGGCACGATGACGGCTTCAAAGCACATTCAGTACCTAAATATGAAGAATAATGTAACTGTTTCACTTGAAAGGGAACCTCCAATCTGGACCCTTTTATCCCATGTTGTTCTATCTAGGTCTATGATAGGGACAACCATTTTTGAAATTGATCAGGCCGGAATGTGAAATTTTGTCAATGTACGTCCACTGAAAAAAGTTGTTGTTATAAATCAATGACATCATTATGGAAAGCAGGCAACAGAAGTCACCTTCAACATAATGTTACATAACATTCATGATTTAATAGGAGCAAGATGAAGACTTCAAAGCACATTCAGTACTTTGATTTGAGCAATACTCTGATCTAAACTGTTTTACGTGAAAGGAAACTTCCCATCTGTCTTTTTCTGTCCAAGCGTATAATAAGGACAACATATTTTGAAATTGGTTCAGAATACAGGCTGAAGTCATCAGTGTATGTCCTCTCAAAGTGAGCTTTGGCCGCTGATAGGCTCAGATTGTTGTTTTAAATGCCTGACATTATCATCATGAAAAGCAGAGCAACCTTCAACTTCACTAACCAAAAACATTACAGAATGAAATAAGTACAAGATAACATTCCTGTTTTAAATGGAGAAAGATGATGGCTTCAAAGCACATTCCTTACTTTAATATGAAGTATAAAGGAAATCTCCAACCTGAACCATGTTTTGGATCTCAGTGAATAATGGGGACAACCATTTTAGAAATTGGTCCAGTATTCCCCGAGCGTTGCAGCTGCCAAATAGGCTGAAATGTAATCCTCTTCCTCAATGTACGTCCGCTCAAGGCTCAGATTGTTGTTATAACTGTATGACAACAATATGAAAAGCAGTTGAATTGTTTGTACGTTTGCTCATGTAGTCTACACATGGTCTACATTTTCAGCCATAACATCGAAAATATTTTAGATACTAAGTCACACTGTACAAGCTTCCAAATGAGACTTGGAGTGGATCAAGTGAGAGACAGAAAGAATGTTGTTGTTGGTATAAACTCATTTTTATTGAACATACATTCATCAACACTACCTTTTTGACCCAAAACATTTCCATTAGGAGAAACCCGCTGCACTTTCAAAAAGGATGTAAATATACAAACACAAATGTGCCATCACACATGCAAATAGAGAAGCATCTTCACCAACTTGACAACACATGTGCATAATTTAGAAAACTCTTGGCAGTTGGCCAGGTTTCTTTGCACCAATAATCAAAAAAACATCAGAAATACAAATTCAAAGTTTGAAAATCACCAACGTTTCACTTTGAAATCCATCGCGTCGACCTTCATAGAAGATCTTTGGTTGGTTTCACATTGAAGTGTTTGTTGGAGCAATAAACACCTAGCTTGTCAATCCGTGTCAACTCGTAAAAGGTTGTAGATATGAACCCGGCTTTCATGTGTCCGCAGGTCTGACCGGGAAGATCCTGAACTCCATATCTGCAGCTGGATTTGAAATCTCGGCTCTCAGATGGTAAAACTTGAACCAATTATTCTCCTGTGCAGAAGTCTTATTAAGTCTGTCCCATTGTATGTGCTAAAGGTGTTGTATGATTGATAGGTTTAATACAGTGCCCATAGACAGCGGTGGAAAAAAACAATTAAGTAGTGAAAGGAGAAAAGTGCTGATACCACTGTGTAAAAATATTCCATTTCAAGCAACAGTACTGCACTGAGAATGGGGCCTAAGTGAAAGTATTTAAGAAAATGAGGCGTATATACTTAAAGTATCTGGAGGAAAAGTACTCATTGCAGAAAAACTCCAAAAGCAGCACATCGTCACATTTCTGAAGCTTGAACTGGGATTCAACTTAATTCATATTAACTCTCTGTTAACCCACTCATGGTTTTAGTGACTTATCTATAATGTTGGATGGTTTCATCTTTACCAAGTAATCTTATTTTAAAAGTATTGTGTGTCAAAATCTAGTATCTAAAGTAACTAGTAAATAAATCTATACATGTAATGCAGTAAAGTAAAAATATGTAGAAGTATAAAGTAGTATAAAATGAAAATACTTGGGTTAAGTATAAGCTATCTATCTATCTAAGTACCTCACATGTGAACTCGACTAAATGTACTTCGTTACTTACCGTTAATACTTATCCCAGCTGTCCTTGTGTAACCAATACGTGCACGGCATTGATTTCTGTGATCCGGCCTGACCTCATGATTGACCCGCTGCAGACAGCGACCTCTCTCACTGCATCCATCAGAAGTGAGGCCTATTCTAGGCCGTAGGACAGGAATAAATCAATGCCGGTTTTATCTGTGGAGCCACATTCAGAGCATGTTGTGCATTAATGGGAATAAAATAAAAAGGAATATTAAGAATTCATGCAGCGCCTTTGTTCCGCAGACAGGATTTCACAGCCTTGATGTTCCCAAGGAATGAGTCATTCTTTAGAGAAACAATCCAAGCAACGAATCAGAATACCTTAACTCGTCCCACGTTGTTACAGCGAGTAAAGAGCCAAAGATAGCTCGATATTAATTTAGAAGCATGCATACAATATGAAAGATAAAAGTAGAAGTTACACAATTTACAAAACACACATCCAGTTGCAGTAACAGTTACATAGCAGCAGGTGATAGTATTAACGCTGGAAGTTTATGTATTGCACACAAAGGGATTTAAGGTCTTTGAGTGCTTTATCAAGACCACATTTCCTCTTCCTCACAGTTTAACTTGGACCGGGCAAATGCAGAAGAATTTTCTGAAGTTTACAAAGGGGTTGTCACGGAGTATCCTGTGAGTATACACACACACACACACACACACACACACACACACACACACACTGCAAATCTCTTGCAAAGGAAGATCTCAACAGTGACAAAAATGTCACAGATTTGTTCTAAGTTGAGTCATTGTGTATTTATAAAGAAGCAACTACAGACAAGTGAGAACATAGAAGTAGTGTAGATATTTTCCTTCATGACTAAGCATCAGTTTTTAAAAAGTTTTTAAACCTCTAAAAATGTTTGAAAAAAGCTTCTATTTCTTCAAAAATAATAAAGCATTTTTTGATCTGAAGAACAAATAAGAAGAATACGTCTTGCCAGGATCATTTGTCTGAGTCACTCACTCTTTCCTCTTTAAAAACACGAATCAAAGAAGCAAAAAATATCCTGTTTTAAAATCAAAACCCCATCGAGAACACAGAGAGACAACATGATGTGTTTCAGACTCAGGAAAGCATGTTCTCACTTCCTTGAATATATTACCAGCACTATCAGTATATTTTTTAATTTCCTGTCTCCCTGCAGAGCATGGTGACTGAGCTGTGCTCCGGGCCCTGCATGGTGCTGGAGATCCATGGCAACGACACACCCAAGTCCTTCAGGGAGTTCTGTGGGCCCGCCGATCCAGTGAGTCAAACTATATTAACTCTTATAATTATAGCCCGAGACTTTTTAATAATAATAATAATAATAATAATAGATTACATTGAATTAAAGCAGTATCTTTGGACTCAAACGTAGCTAAACCATGTCATCATTTGGCATTTCAGGACTCTTAAAGAACTCCTTTTACTGGGAGTAATTCAGATAATTATGTATATTTAATATCCAATAATCACATTCTAGAAACAAACAATTAAGGCACAAGTGAGCACATCAACAGACCATATACTAGGTTTTTACCTGTTTATATTGAGCAAAATGTTTAGTTTCAAGCTCTGATTTCATTGAGGGAAGACAGATCGAGCTTTATTCATTTTCAAAATACTAAAGGATTGCGTCGTTGAGCAGCAGCAGGTTATAAACGCCTTGTACAAGAGTAAAAAGTATTGTACAAACAGTAAATATATACGTATGAACAGCAGAAAGACATGTCTAGAAAGTATCTATAGAATACACAGTATAAGCTATAAGGGGAAAAGTACGAATACACAATAACATACCATTAGAACTAAATCAAAACATAGAATGCAGTATACATTACACAGGTGTTGTTTTGATTTAAAAGGAAAGCTGGACATGAAAAGCAACACATCTTTGGTGATGAATTGGAGAAGTTGTTTCAGCCCTTTGCTCAGGGTACATCAGGAAGATCTGGGGCGAATGTGACTAGATAAAAGAGTGTGTGTGTGTGTGTGTGTGTGTGTGTGTGTGTGTGTGTGTGTGTGTGTGTGTGTGTGTGTGTGTGTGTGTGTGTGTGTGTGTGTGTGTGTGTGTGTGTGTGTGTGTGTGTGTGTGTGTGTGTGTGTGTGTGTGTGTGGAAGCAGGGCTGCAGGGCTGTGTATGATTAGACGCTCTGCCTCCACAGAAGTGAGCGACTGCACACCTGCACACGTTCTCTCTGGCTCAGCAGTCGCTCCACCTCCATGACTCAGCTGTAGCTGCTGTTCCAAATATCTACTGCTTTGTCGTTTCCTCTGTCTCTGTTTTTTTTTTGTTTCACTTTCTGTCCTCAGCCTCCAGCCCTCTAGGTCAGCAGGTTTCTGAGGTTGCAGCATTAAGAGGGTTGGTAATTGGCTAATGATTTCTGGGTCATGTGACACCATAGCTCATTGTTAAAATCCCATAATGTGAAAGACCTAATTCATAATAATATAATATAATGAAATATAAGTCATTCATTAATTGCTAGATGGTCATAATATCACATGTAGAATGTATGCAGCACTGTTCAATTCCCCACATTGTTTGATGTAGTTCAGACTTCTCCTTCAGCTTCTGTCGTGGATTTTTACCCTTCTTCCTCTTTAAAAACCTCCTCGCTTCAGACTGGAGTCCCCAACAGGGCGTTGTAGCTGTTTCGTAACTGCATGACCTCAGACTGACCTCGGTATTATCTGACCAAAAACCTAAACATTACCACCCCTTACTCTTCAGTGGATTTCAGTCATTTGATACAGGAGATAAATGGAAATTCACAGCAGCGGCGCTGAGAAAAAATGTCTTGTACCGAGGTCACGGAGGGGGCGTGTAACATTGTCCTGCTCGGGACCGAAGTACACCACGTTTTCTCTTGTAGCGCAGTGTGAGAAGACTTTCCCGGCGTCATTATCAGACTGACGGTTGGAGCCGACTGTTTGAAGAGGTCGGAAAGTCTAATAATAGCTAAGAGTCCACTGCTATTGATTATTTCCAGTTGATTTAATCTATAAACAACACATGACTGTCGCTGCATTGCTCCATTAGGTGACCTCAAAAGCACTTTCCTTACATGAGAGTTGTGAGAAAGCAATATTCCTGCACATGTAAACCTCAAAACTGCCAATTATACGACGCCGCTAATAGGCCTCATGTGTTCACACCTCCACACCGCGCTACAGTCATGAGATTGTGCTAGTCATGTGATGTGTCCTGATACCAGAGAGGACACACACACACACACACACACACACACACACACACACACACACACACACACACACACACACACAACGGTCCTCTGTCAGCCAATCTCACCCACACTGCGCTCTTCACTCTCTCCCACAGTGAGTTACTTTTACTTTTAGTCAGCAACTTAAAGCAACATAATGTACTGATGGGTAATTTTAGATTTAGTGCTAACACCGTTTCAATTGAATTCCACACTGCTGACCTAAATATTGATGGCTGTAATGTGCATTTAATATAATAATTACATTGCTTTCGATCCCAAAAATAGCAAGTAGACAGATTTGCAACGACAGCACAATACATAGTACAATATTTAACATAACTGAAGATCATTAAAGGCACACACACTCCAGGGAGGAGTAAAGCAGGGGTCGGCACACACTCTACCACAATGAACTTTTTCAATTTTCAAGATTGAAAACTGAATCTTTAGTTTAGACTTCCTGGGAGCTCTGCCTTGTACTATAGTGCAACAGAAAGTGTGTGTGTGTGTGTGTGTGTGTGTGTGTGTGTGTGTGTGTGTGTGTGTGTGTGTGTGTGTGTGTGTGTGTGTGTGTGTGTGTGTGTGTGTGTGTGTGTGTGTGTGTGTTGGGGGTTAGAGAACACCCAGTCCAGATAGCATGGCTAGCTGAGCTAACCGCTAACTGAGCTACCCTCTTACTAGCTGGCGGCTCACGATAGCAGTTTGACTTTAGCTCAACTTTTACAAAGATAGCCTCCTGGCCATCAGGAACCTTCTTCAATCCCAGGGCAGAGCATCCAGAGGCATCAGGGGGAACCTAGGAAAAATGTTCTCCATAAAATATGATCCAGTTTCACTAAAATCAACTTAGGGCCACAAAGCTCGACGCACTTGTCCCGGGTGATTGTAAATGACCCGCTCTCTAAGTGCATCAGAAGGCTGACAGAGGCAGCATTGTTCTTATAACAGGTCTGTGTAGCATCGAAATGATTTTGAAGTTTTTATTTTAAGATAACATCATACGTAATGTGTCCCCTCCCCCACACTACCCATTAGCCATGTGTGATGGTCACACCCTGCTGTGGTGCCTCACTGTGTCTCAGATGAGTGTAGGATGATCAAATGGGCCTGAACTTCCTGTGACACGAGGCTAAGTGTGTGCAACACCGAGGATAAAAATACGCTCCTGCTATTCATGTTTGACCCGTCTGCGTCATGTTTTTCTGGAAAAACATATCGGCTGTTCCTGGTGGCCACGATGCTAAATTTAACGCACTGTAGTACACTCGAAAGAGCCGTCTGAGCAGAATAGAAATGAAAGTTCATTTCACCAGTTAGTGTTTCTTTTGTTAAACTAATACAGTTTGTCTGTTTACTCAGGTGGAAAACTTTATGGTAACTAAAGTGAGTTAGAGATAAGGCTTTGGCAGAAGGCTTATCTGTGGGATAAAGATGAGAGGGTCAATGTGCTAACAGACGGTAGTAGTAGTCATAAAATATTAAAACGATTATAGGGCGTGATAAAAACACAAGAAGTGTGACTTCAGCTATTAAGCCGTACACTGAGGAGGAGATCAAATGAAGGGAAATAATATATCAATCAATGCATATATCCATTTCAAAATGAATGTATTAAAAAACGAATTCTAAAATAAATAAATTGATGAACTAAAAAGATATATGTATAAGAAAAAAATATGATCATTTTATACAAAGATAAATAAAATCAAAAAGCAAATTGGAACAAATATGAATTTACGTCTTTGGCATATATCACCTAAATATTTCAATTTGATTTCCCATCACATTTGGTTGGCGTGCGTGTGTGTGTTGTGAAGTTCCATTGATAGCACAGTGACCGGAACACTCTGGTAGCCGTTTACATGGCCGCAGAGGGGGGTGGGGGGCAGCCAGCGGTGCATGAAGGATCAGACGTGAGACTTGTGGATTTCTGGACGGTCATGTGACCAGCGGGTCACTGTGTCCACAAAAGTGAAGGCAGCAGCCATTACAGGAACATCAGTGGAGCACACTATGGGACTCATTAAAATCAAATGTAAGTGTGACAGCAGGTCACTCATGAGAGACTAATGCAATTACAGAGAGCAAAGAATTCCTTTATCTCAAAGTAAATCTCCTTTACATCAGTGGCTTTAGTCTCATGTGGCCCAAAAACAACAGGCTGCTGTGTTTCCTGACGCTCCACAAGGGCTGTGTTTGAACTCAAGTAGGGCCGAACCACTGGAGAACAATGTCATTTTGATTATTTCACGGATAATGCACATTCTATATGATTCAGGACATAGTAAGAACTTTTTAACATCATTTTTATGAGTTTCATCTAAAATGATCAAAGCGTGGTTTTATTTTTCCATTCATCAGTACGAAAAATACTATCTCTAATACGAGTTGAAGGCCGGACGGTCCCTGCAGCGCCACGATTTTCAATTCAGAAGATGTTTGGCAAATAAATTGGCTTTTACAAATATTTCGGCTCACACAACTTGAATTTTGAAAACTAGTCCATGATGAGATCTTTCTAGACCTTTTTCCGCCCTGTACTAAAGTGATACATACTGCCTACTGATTTTATGTAGTTAAATGTACTTTATTTAGGATCAAGTATGAACCAGCTCAAATATAGGTAAACAAGACAGCAACATGAAGGGAATCAGCTGATTAAAAAAAAGCTGATTTAGTTTGAACTTTTGATTTCTGACGTTTAATTTACTCTGTATCTGAGTTAATGTATTTATGTGTTTTGTTTCATTTTATGGAATATGATGTTGAATGTATTAGTTTTTTTGTTTTCCTTTTTGTAAAAAACAATCCATCACTTGAGAAGGTGACCCTCGTTGAAAAATTGCACAAATTAGAATTGATTTAGTTCCAAGGTGACCCTCAGTTCCCAGGATCCTTGAACCAACAACAACTAGCTTAATTTCCTTCAGACTCACTTTAATGATTTGCAGTAAAACCAATCATTAGAACCAGGAGCCCTGTTTTGTTTTTCCACAAGGTTTTTGTTTGGCCTGATTTACCGCCTCGAATCTTGCTCCTGCCCTTTCTGTGCACTCTAATAAACTCTGCACACATAAAGACGATGGCATAGGAAGGATCGCCCTGATGTTCTATGAGACAAAACAAACCTCAGCTGGTTTTGTGTGAACGTTGAAAGCTAAAGATTTCACATGCTTTGCTTTTCCTTGTCTGTCACATACGACACATGCTCTATTTGGGGCTGTTTGCATTCCTTTAGAGTGAAAGTGGAATTACTTATTCACGATTGGCCCTGTGGGAGGCTGGTGTTTCCAGGAGCAGTAAAGGGCAGAGGGACACTCTGACCTCGGGAGGGTCTGACGGTGAAGGGAAGAAACACTCCAAATAAACCTGCTGCTGGGAAACACTACTGAGCACTGAAGGAGAAATCAGTGTACACTTAAGGACACTGTATTTGCAGTTGCTTCATTTACTGTACTTAAGTACAAATATAAATACTAAAACATCCTCAGATTAAACTGTGATTCAGTTTATTTGTAACATGTTTGCCTTAAAATGCCTAAAAAACAGTGTTGGAAGAAGTATCCAAATACTAGTAAAAGTAGTCATACTACAAATACTCCTGAAGTCCTGAATTCAGTACGTCACTTATAGGTTTTAATGGGTGTAAATGGTCTGCAAAGGCTAAAATCCACAGCCTCCCCCCCTGACTTCCATTGGACTCCTTTGTTTACCTCCGCATCATAGTGACATCAATATGTTACACTCGTGCTTATATCGGCTAGCGCTTCAACACATTGTACGCGATAGGCTAAGGGGCGGGACATCTATACGAGGTGGCCCAATCATGACAGAGCCGGCCAGCTGACCAATCAGAGCAGACTGGGCTCTGGTTTCGGACAGAGGTGCTATTACAGGTGTTAACATGTTATTCATTTTGCAATTTTAAAGTCCACCACTTCTCTAAAGTTGTCTCGTCTGAAGTTTCTTGTAGCGGTCTTCTAAATTAAACTGAAGGAAAACTAGGGATACTTGGTGTGGTTTCAAAGCTACAGACTCAGCATTTAGCTGGGGTTAACATTTCCTCACTCCTGAAAATGTAAACAGGAAGTGGAGTCAGTGAGTGTGTAACCAATGTTGCTGAGTGTGAGAGTTTTGTCACCTCCTGTACGCAGTCACATGTCCCGCTGCTGAGTAATCTCAATGTGGCTCACATGCAACAGCACAGGGAGTTCACATTAACCTCCAGACGTCAGGACATTTCCCTTTATGATTTTACCTCATGTTTATGACGCTCTGTCAGAACGCCAAACAAATGGTTTGTCTGTGTTTTCAAAGAACTGTAAGACTAGTATTAGCCAAGAAAGTTGTAACCAGGATAGCGGCAGATTCTTCTCCGGAAGTCGTGTTTGATACTCTGAATTGAATTGATCTGCTATATTGTATTGCGACGCCTCTGTGATTGGTACGTTTTGTACTTAAAAACTATTCCTTGCAAACGTCCTTCCTCCTTCTCTATTAAAACATGGAAATAACTGTCTGGGTTTGCAGGAGTTATGGGACGTTTCGTTGCCAAAGTTTGAACTGAATTTCAAAGAAAAGAAATCTGCTTCTTCAATAGTAATCATTTCTAACTGTTGCTTTATTGATCATAATCTGTGTCTGGAGTGTGGGTGCAATGTTTTGCCTCTGAAATGTAGTGTGGTCGAAGTATTGAGTCACAGAAAATGGAAATAATAAGTAAAGGGCCTCAAAAGTCTATTTAGGTCCAGCACTTAAGTAAGTATACTCAGTGTTTTAGGCATTGTTAAACTCTGTGTTTGTGCTATTCTGGGCCAGGTCTCCATTATAACAGATTACCCTGGTTACATTAAGGGTTACATTAAGGGTTACATTAAGGGTTACATTAAGGGTTACATTAAGGGTCATGAAAGGATAATGTCTGAGGAATCAGTCGATTGTTTTTTCCTCCAACAGGAAATTTCCCGTCATCTCCGGCCGAACACGCTGCGTGCTCTTTACGGAAAGGACAAAGTGAAGAATGGCGTCCACTGCACGGACCTCCCTGAAGACGGTCCTCTGGAGGTGGGTGGCTCTTTTTTACCCAGCATGCACTGCTGCAGAAAACACCCACAGTGCTCCATCTCGTGTACTTCCTCTCATCTGACATGACAGGTTTCCTCGTTGTCTTCCAGGCCATGCATAAACAGCTACCTTGCATTTTTCTATCCGAGAACAAAAAGCCCCCGACTCTGAAGTGTTGAGTCGGGTCTCATGACTCCTTCGCTCACTCTGAGGGAGAGCGAAGGAGGGATTTGAAACAAAACCATTGTTTCCCAGGGAGTGGGTCTGACCGCCGAGCGTCATTGTTCCCTCCTGATCTGTCGCTGCACAAATGAATCCTTGTTAAACATTAGCCGGGGACTGAGCTGCCATTTTACCAACAGGGGACACGGTGGCCCACAATGGGCACGAGCAGCAGCAGAGTCACTCTGAAGCTCTTCTACAATCTCTTCTGATATCTTCAGCTAGTGTTAGAGCAATAAAGAGAGACATGATTATCTGAGTTATGAAGAGAAGACACTCTGAATCTCTCAGGATAAAGGGAGGAATTTGCATTGAGTTTAGGATTAATTAAACCTGGATTAAGAATCTAAAAGGGTAATTAACGAGACAATAATCAAAGTACTCTGAGATCATAAAGTCATGGGGTGTGGTGAGGTTGATTCAACTAGTCAAAGTGGTACCGTGACAAAAAACACTGTTTTTCCTGCTACATTTACAATTTCTTTATCCCAGATATTTGATTTTATTTCCCGTATTTTTATTTATTTTCTCGTATATTTGTTATTCTTAGAGAATTTGCAAACATTTTTTGTTGTAAATGTTTTAATCTTAGAGAATAATCACCTTTATTTCTACTTACACCCGTCCAACATGCATCTCCCATGTTTTTGTTAATAGTTGTGACTTTAATATCCATCAGGCGTTTATCTTCTCTATATTTAGGACATTTTTCTGTAAAGTGCTTCATTTCTGTATATTTAATACTCTATTATTAGACATTAGTCAACCACAGATTATCTAGCAAATGTGTTTTTCTCTTTTGTTTTGGAAAATAATCAACTTTATTTCTCATGATTGTGACTTCTTATCTTATCTCACTGGTTTTGAGTTTGTATTCCCACAGAATATCCACTTTCTTTTTTAAAACTTCAGCCAATATCCATGTTTTACCTCTTGTAATATCATCCCTCTTGCTGTTGAGTTGTGTTTTTTACCTATTGGTGAGTAAAGACGGGTTTATCATTGGATGTTGAGTCAGTTCTGTCACTCGTTTCTTTTTCCTTGTCACAGGTGGAGTATTTCTTCAAGATTTTGGAGAGGTGAAAGCAACAGGAGATGTAGCTGCACATTCAAAGACCGGACAGTTGTCTCATTTTTCTGTTTATTGTTTCAGCCTTATGCAGATTAAATAAAGTGACAAGAGCAGACTCCTGACAAGTGTTTGTGATCTTCAACATTGAATTAAGTATTTTTCACACCAACTAAACATCTTATTACAACGGGATACTGCATTGCCTCTGATATTCTCTAACTTTTTTTTTTTTGACCAGCGACTTTGGTATTAGATTCATACATTTACACTTTGAAAAAAATGTACAACTGCATAAATATAAAATTCTTCCACCATGAAAATGGCTAAAAACATTCAATAGTAAGTTGCACCACGTCACGTGATGTCTCCAGCAAAACAGATTTCAAAGCACTGAGTTGCCACTGTATCCGTGGAGCTGACAGTCTTCTAGGCTGGACCCACAAAAGCTCTACTCTAATGAATTAAGAAGTATCAAACAGAAATGTCCTCAAACCATATCCTACAGCTAAGGTGAACAACAAAGAAAAAGGTGTACAGATGTATCCTTCCACAGTGGATAAAGAAACACGCACAAAAAAAAGGTTTCCATGGAGCGCAGTCATTTACTCACACACGGGCCGTAAGGTTCAGAGTACCATGCTAGTATTTCAGTTAGTCAGAGCACATTAACACACACTCACATGAAGTAACACCTGCACACACACGCACACACACACACATACCTTGGACCACTAAAGCTGACATAAGACAGAAGAGATTACAACAGGACTGGACTACAGCACGTGACACTCCAAAAATATATAGAAACCACGTTAGGATGACACACGGGGACAGGAACACAGCTCGCTACACGTCAGTAGTGGAATCGTGGTTTTACAGTAATACACGAACGCATCCCATGGCTCCAGGAATATTTTCATGTTCAGTAGAATAAATATTTGCTATTGCTACTCTTGTATTTTACATTCTAACCCTCGACAAACACACGGAAAAAGCTAGTGTAAAGCACACAGATTAAGTGTAGGTCCTGTATATTATGAATGTTCAAAGACTAGTGGTGTTTTTTTTATCTGAACTCTTTTAATTCGCTCTACATTTTATTGGGTGTTTTTTTTTTTCAAAATGAGAGTGCTCGTTCACTGCTGAGGTCACGAGGAGATCACGAACTTAACGTCAAAGCGTCCCTGATAGCGGTCCTTCTCGCTGTAGTCGATGTTGGCGCCGTACACTCTGCACTCGATGCGCACCTCCTGGTTCAGGGTCAGGTTGGTGAAGTGGATGGCCACCAGCGGCTGCAGGTAATTTTCGTGCAGCAGTTTGCCATAGTACGGGTAGTAATGGAGGGGGAAGCCTTCGCCAATGCCGTAGTACTTGATCCCTTCGATCTTGCCCTCAGTTTCCTCTCTCTGTAAACAAGAGTGGAAGGTAAACACCTGACCTTTTTTTAACCACAGTGTATAAAATGGAGGACGCATTCAGATAAGTTAACCCTTTATTGACCCCCCGGGGAAACTCAGGTGTCTTATGTCTAATAACGGTGAAACCTTAACGGAGTAAGAAATAAAAAAATCTCAGTAAAACTTTTTCCTTCGTGGTGATTCAGATCCTTAAGTGAAAGTACTAATATCACTCTGTAAAACCACTCCGTTACAATCAAAATCCTGCACTTCATATGTTACTTTAGCAAAAGTGGGTACCTATAATCAGCAATATGTACTTTAAGTAATATAGATAAAGAAATTAACACTAAAAACGACCTTAAAGTCATCTAAATGAAATATTTCAAAGGGCCTTAATGTGTAAAACTTTTGTATTCTCCGATTGATTCATCGTGTAATCGTTGAGCTGCTACGGTACTAACAGAGTTTATTCTATAACAAAACATCACATTTTTAAATACCTTGTGTTTATTATTGCAAGAAAACTGATTATTAAAGTAACGGTGAGAGTAAAGCTGTATGGTTGATAAAATGCTGTAAAAATTAAACCTCTGCACTATAGCGGGGTAGAAGTGGCAGGTGCTGTGGGATCAGACGTACCTTGTTCTTGCAGTAAATGGGGATCAGGTTGGGCTGTAATTTGCCCTGCAGAGCCTCGGGAAGGGACTCATTGTCGGTGGGAGCCTGAACACAACAGAGAGAGGGGTTCATTAAAACATCCTGAGCGTGCTAGGTGTGATTCTGGCTGATTCCCAGAGATAAACAGATGGAAATGTTCTTTTAGGTTTTTTGTTTTGCTGCTGACATTACCCACAATGCAACAGGAGCTGCAAAGCATTTGGTCATTTGTTATGCTAGTAGCAGCTAACCTAGCCTTATACCTTTCCTGCAAGGCTCAGACGATGTTTGAGGACAATTACTCACACAACTAATGGCCTTATACAACTTTGAAAATATGCAAATGTCACAGACGACTGTAACTCTGGAGGGAACACAGGGATGCACAAAAACCTACATAACACACTACAGGAAAGGAGAAACCCCAAGAATAGGGCCTCTAGAACAATGTGAATGGAGCTACAGGGACAGAGCGGTTTCCTGTAAACATACCCGTGGTTTGAAGTTGACGATCCTGTTGAGCTTCACGATGAGGCACGGTTTTCCATCCTTGAAGCCGTAGTGTGTGTCGGTCAACCCGGAGCAGCTGCCCAGCAGACTCCTTTCGAAGCGGCAGGCACTCCTCTTTTCCAAAAGGGTATCCACACTGCCGCGGTCGATGTAGTTCTTAGGAATGTCTGCACATAGAAAACACAAATCAGACCTGAAGTTAAAGGTGAATCGAATGCTGCACGGAAGACCTGTTTTCTTTATGCCGACCATGAAGTTAGCATCTTCGACTAAAAGCCAATGGGATTTTTGTATTGGATTTCGCAAAAAGCAAGAGGAAAAGGGGCTCTGTGGCAAACACATTTGATGATGATGATGATGATGATGATGATGATGATACTCACACGTGTCGTGCAGCTGGATACTATCCACATATTAAGACTTATTTTATATACTTAAATGCAAGCTAAGGTCAGCTAACATTAGGCTATTAAAAAACTACATCAAGGTCACATGACTTTACATCACCATTGCTATGAGAGTAATGTTGGCCGTGTCGTCTCACTTAGATAAACCACAGATTTTAAGGCATGTTAAATCCTTAGACATTCATCGATGTGTTTATGTATTCATGTTGTAGAACAAAAATGTAAATCTCTCGTTAACTCGGGATGAGTCCATAAGGACTGGTTGAAAAGGAGGGCATTTTATTTTAGCGTGACCAATGGTTAAATCTACGACAAAGAATAACTTCCTTTCTTCAGAGGACCACACAGAACACTAGTTCAAGTATACAAAACACACACTTCTATATGCATTCAACACTAAAATAACTCCTTACCTCCACAATTCTCGAACATCCCCCCCGCCTGTTCTGCCACGTCGTACTTTTTTAAGAAATCCGTCATGGCGTCGGTGTACTTTTTGTAAGAGTCCGCATCAGATAATTTGTAAGCAATTTCAGATTTCTCCGAGCGGGGCGTGTGAGAAAGACCTGAGGAATCAAACAAAAGTTTTTGATGAGAAAAGACTGAATGATTTCGGGAGACATTAATGCAACCGTGTGAGAGGACAAACAACCAGGACTGAAAAAAGCGAAAGCTTTACAGATTTCATTTTTCATGTCGACTCTTTGTGTTTAGACCTGGTGTTTATGCCGACACACTAAAATCATAAGTATTATACTGTTAGAGGAAAGAGACTCCAGTAGTAGCTGCGGAGCATTGCTGTTAATCCAAACATTTCCAATTGCTCAAGAAAGTAGTAAAAGTACATTTTATTCAGAAAAAGAAATATGAGATCCTTTCCAAAATTCCAGAAACATGTTTTTGTAACAATACCAAAAACAATGGGGTTTTTAGCCTTTGAAACAAACCTTTGACAGCTCTGACAAACGGCTTGTTTGGCACAAAGGGAGCCTGCACTGAGTTCTATTTATTAAATAAAGACAGTTGCAATAATAGGAAAAAAAAAAGATATCAACTCATTTAATCAAACTGTATTCCTGTTTGATATTGAGGATTCTTTTGAGGACTTTTAGTGTCATGATGTCATAAAATGTGACACAAGCCTCACTTAAAACCCATTCAAAACACTTGAAATGTCACAAACTAATATCTGGTGCAGCCCTTAAAAAGAACTCTGAACAGTTTCTTCCTGAGAGCTGCTCTTTGTTAGAGCCTCGCTCTATCATCTTAGGACGGCACAATGTGGGGTCTTGGGGATTTCCTGAGATGGTCTCTGTCAGTAATTTTCCACACAGAGGCATCTCAGCGAGGCGTGGCACGAGGACCGAGCAATGAGTAGTGAAAGGAAACATGGCGTTAATGATCCTGGCGCTCGTGTCTGTTTATTTGCTGCTGTAGTTATGAGAGGTATTTAAGCAGCAGCGGCAGAAATAACGTTTGAGTTCCAGTGGAGGCCTGTGAGAGTTCACCACCGATCCCCTGCCCCCACACACTCACGTGTGTCTCTCTCACAATGGAAACTTTTAGCCTCAGAGTGAGAGGCGGGCTCTTAGCAAAAAGAAAAAAAAAACCCTAACTGCTCCCTGCTTCCTTTATCATGCCACCACTGGAAACTCACTTCGGCTCAAAGCAGTCACTTCCTGCTGCCAAAAGCTGGTTACAGACTAACGCGTGTGCACAAAGTCTTCTTACAATACGGCGGAGGCATGTTCAGTGCAAACAAGTGCTGGCATAACAAGACGCTATTCTGGGCACCGTCTCTCGCATGAAACCTCAAAGCGCTCCACTGCAGCAGCGGCGATTTTACTCTCTCACAAGATTACAGATTAGAAATATTTCTGCTGAAAAACAAGCTTTAGAGGCCCCTAAACCGTGGCAAAGGTAAATCATTTTTTACCAACATATGTGTGTGTGTAAACATGCCAGCTGTGGGACAATCATTTCAGTCACAATGGGTGTAGCAGCCCCCTGCAGCCTGAGGGGAAACATTGACTGAGAGGAGTGAAGGACAAAATGGCTGAACCTATGTAAGGTCAGAGACGGCTGATTGAGGAGCAGCTTAAAGACACACCCCAACTATCATTTACAACCACACACACACAGCCAGAAACACCTCTCTACAGAACCCGTCTGCCTTTAGCCTCAAGTTACACATAATTAAAGACAGCAGATCCCTTAGCTTAAAGCAACGGTTTAACGAAAGAGGTGAATAATGTTTATTTACCTGGGGGGGCGACTCGGTCCTGATAGGTGGGTGTGTAGCTGCTCAGAGTGAGCAGCAGCGCCTCAATGGTCCCGATGAAAATCCCAGCCAAGCATCCGTAGAAGATCACGTAGAACAGGAAGATTTTAACTGTGGGGAGGGGGGGGAGGGACAGATGTAATGTTATTAACCATGTGAAAGGATCGGAGGTGAAATTAATCGACACATGTTATGTCACATGAATTATCCAAACCCGCTCTGGTTTTTAGCCAGTTTAATGTGACGGTTTGCTGATTTCCTCACCAATAAGACATTGGACAACCTTCTGAACAAGGTTGGTATGACTTCTTAAGAGTAAAATATGAGAATGTTTGAGTCAAAAATCTCCCAGAAGCCTTTGTTGTACCATTCAACCACTTTGCTATAAATGCAATTGCACGATAATATCTAACCAAATGTATTCAAAGCCAAAGTAAACCATTTGTTTGTTTTACAGGCAGTCCATTTAACTCTGGTAAAGGATGGTTCTGAATCTCAATTTTCAAAACATAATGGTAAATTGTTTTCCAAGACTTTTCATACACCATTAATCAGAAGGTGATGTCTAATGTAAAAGTAGAGAAACAGGTTTTAAGTTCACAACCCATGAACCAAAATGAAGATTCAAAAAATGATCTTAACCCGAGCAACATCTCATTAAACTAAGTTGTTGATTCAAAAAGCTAAAAACAGTTAGCATCCAGGATAAAATGTGGACTGCAGGAGGCCACCGAAACCTCGAGTACAGTTTCAATAGATCGTCCACCAACCACCACACCTTTCTCTCCTCATTACTGAAGCCACTTGTGAACAATGGTGACTCCATGAAGGGGTTTTTCTTTTCAACCTAATTTAAAATTTACTCCAATTACACAACAGCAGGAGGCCGCCGCCCCCACCCCTAGCTCAATGTGTCACCACTTACTGTCCCAACACTGTCCTGAGTCCCCGGGCTTTATTCATGCCCTTGTTGCAGACAGAAAGACACGTTGAATTAGCATCTCTTGTTTACAGTTCAGGCGGTGGAGAGATAGGCCAACACCTAGACGTGTGCTCTAAGTGGCCTCCGTGTTTTATGTTGGTAATTAAGTTTCTATCACTTTGAGATTCACCCGATTGTTCCTGTTTTGTATGCCGCTAAACAAACATCTTTATCTGAGATCTGTGAGGTCTGGAGAAACAACATGCACACAAGAGAAGGCCTCTTAGTGATTTCCATCTCACAAAACAAGCCTGAATGACGCACAAAACAAACCTCCTTTTTTGCAGTAGTACAAGTTTTAAACGCATTGGATACTTATCTAAAATAAAAGGAAAAGTGGGTATTAAAGTCTCTCAAATCATTCAATCAAAAGTCTGAAAGATGTTCCTTTCTGATTTTATTCACATTGAGATCCCATAGAATTGTGAGTTAAATGTAATTCCATGCATCTTTAAAAACAGGTTTTAAATCTTACTTGCATTAAAAGCTGTAAGAGCCCTATAACTGGTTTACCTTATCTCCCATGCACCCTTTTAGGAGTAATTAATCATATTTAATTTACTTTATGGAAATAACCTTCACATATGTTTCTGTTCAATAAATGTGACGTTAGGACCTTGACATTTCTTGGATATCAGCTGTTGTATTTAGTGCCAGATTGTCCCTCCCAACACTGACATACAGTTGCAAACTTCTTCTGACGTCTTATGGTTTCTGATTTTGGGTGCCTGAAAACCAACAGACGGCCTTCATGTCCCCGTTTCTCTCTCTTGAATGTGCTGCTGTTGTGGCACCTTCCCAAAATGTCTTCCCTCTGCCAGTTTGCACATGTAAAATCAGCCCCCCGAGAAACAAATTTGTCAGGATTTAGAGTTAACAGCAGCCCTAGCAGCACATCCTTATCTCCCGCTGCAGAGTTAGGGCGTATTGAATATACGGAGAAACACACCAGCAGTGTTTCCAGCACATCAGTTAAATATATAGGCTTGATGTTGTGTGCCTATTGGCTGCCGCTGCCTCTCAGAGCACCTGCTGCTAATGTAAATGCATGGAGAGCTATTTTCCATAGAGTCTTTGTAGCGACCGTAGCACGGCTGCGTGATGCACCTGTTGAGAGGGAAACTATACACTGACACTCCCAATGCTGGAGAACTGTGCAGGGATTAGACTTAAAGCTGCAAATATATGTAGGTACATCTATTCACGCAAGATGTGCTTGTTTTTTGGTCATTTTAAAAGCTAAAACTCTATGCATTTGATATTTAAAGCTTCCTAAAGTTGATGATTTGTACACGCTTTTGGTCATTTCTAATTGAAACTGAATATTTTGAGGCTCTTCTGGCAGTTCTTGCAATATTTTATGGTCAAACGATCGAGTTGGAAAACCAAGACTGCAAATCAGTGAATAATTAAAGCAGTGATTTATTTGGGTTTTGACATTTAGCATATCAAAAATACTGTTCAGTCAGCACCTTTTGTATGGGTTTTGCAAAACAAACCACATTTTTGCTCATGGAGGCCGGTGAAATGCAGTCGAATAGGCGTGTCACGCAGTGTCAAGTTACACACAGGCCTTATTTCATTCAGTCAACCCTGTGATTAATCTATTTAGTATCAATTAGAGCTAATCAATCAATCAATCAATCGACAGAAAATAATAATTGGCAACTGTTTTGATAGTCAATTCATAGTTTTACTCATAAATTAAGCTGAAATCGTTAATAAACTCCTTATAGTTTCTGATTCCAGCCTCTGAGATTATACAGTTTCTTCTTTTGTACTATTGCATTTTAAGCTAAATATCTGTGGGTTATTTGGACTTTAAAAACAGACAGAACCAGACATGTTACGAGCGACTGTGACTAAATGATTATCCCTTACTTGAAAGCATTATTGGCAGATTATCAATAATGAAATAGATCAATAGCTGCAGGATAGTAAGAAACATGTATAGGTTGGCTAAAAGCACAACGAGGCTTATGTGGTCATTGTGATGATAGATAGAGTCAATGATGTATAGGTGTGCATTAGTGTACTAGGGCTGCAACTAAGGATTATTTTCATTGTGGATTAGTATTTTAGTTTATAAAACGTGGCTAAAAGTCTTTGTAATGTCTCATGTTTGTTCGAAACTTAAAAACACTCAGTTTAGTCAGATATAAATCACTCCATTTTGTTTTCATGAAAAATTACTTTAATGAAAAATCAATTGTGCCCATTTATTCTATTTCGATTTGACTGCTAATCCCTGCAGCTTTAAAGACGGACACAACACCAGTTCGCAGCGTGAAAATCCAGATACACCAACAGGCAGAAATGTAAATATCTGACAGAAAGAAGTGGCCTACTGGTGGTGACAGGCAGAGTTTGAATGGAGAGCACCTCCCCCACCAGACTGCTGCAGCGTGTTGTGGAGAGAAACCACATTCACGCCATGTCTCCCCCCTTTAACTGATTGCCTTCTGTGTGTGAGACATTGAGGCAGACATTTCACCTTCTTCCTCAAAATGAAAACAGCAGAGATACACACTTTAAACACCGTATCATGAAGATTATTCCAAATGAGTGGCACTGTGGGGCTTTCTGCAACTCAAGGGCAGACATAGGCTACCTGTTGCTTTTAGTTAGTGCGACATCAGGCTCCCTCACGACACACCAAGCCTGTAATAAATGTCTACTAATATTAAAACACTGAAAACTTGTTGCAGTTTTAAATATTTCACCATGAAGTAGCTCATCATTGACGATTGTTCCCACAGCTGCAGCAGCATTACTGTGATTTTCTTCCGCCTCAGAATCAGAAAAAACTCTTTATTATGTGAGCTATTATCATAAGCTTTTGAGGAATGAGCGCCTGTAAACTGGTTAAGAAAAGCTCACAAATGCTCCCTTTTTTTCAGTGGAAATTAAGTCAGAGATGGAGGAGAGGGGAGGGAGAGGGAGAGGGGGGGGCCTAGAGACATGTGAGTCGTGATCAGTCCAGCACCGTGTTACCGAGCCGTTGTCTGGACCAACCTGGCTGCTTTTACACACGGAAAAAGCCATTTGTAAAACATATAAAACGACCTTTAAAGGATGGTGTTCAAAAGTAAGTTTCATCCTTTCAAATCAACAAGCACTGCTGACCCTCTTAAAGTATTGGAAACGGGTAAAACGATTAACTGGATCCACTAATCTCTGGGCTTTTTTTTTGTTGAGTGAAAGCAAAGCCTGTTAAAAACAGGAGCCCGCAGATTAGCTTCTTTACTGGGAGGAATAAAATGTCCTTCTCGGTGTGCAGGATGAAATAAACAACTTTCACTGTTTGGATCGGTGGGAAAGTCCTGGGCCAACACACACAGACGTCCTTCAGGATGACCTTTTCATAAAGGGCGTTTTTTGTCAAATATACGAGTTACGCCTTTGGTAATCACTTCCTTTTACAATGAATTACCGTGTACTCTTGTAAACTGTATCATTTATATCTTTAAGATTCTAAACATGGCTCTTGATTAACATTTTGCCTCCATACTGTTGCTGTACCAATGGAAATGTCCCCTCTGTGGTACAAATAAAGGCATTCTGATGAACCACCACCAGCTAAAACACGTTTTCTGTGCAAAATCGTTCAAATATAGCACCGTGATTTATGATAAGTTCCAAATATGTGTATGTTTGAAACACTAGTCGACCTGTAGCGTGTCTTTAAGGGGCGTACTCATTCTGTTTCTGTAAATTGAGATTTGACAACTTCTAACACAGACTCCATTGAAAAGGCGAAGTCACGACGCAGCAGCAGCAGCAGCATGTCAGATCTAACAGGTGCTGTGTGTCTGCAGGCAGGAAATGGAGAACAGAAAATAAAACTGTTCTCACTCCGTTGAGGCGGGAACCTGTTGGTTTATGTCACATTTTGAGCTGTAAATTCAGTGAAATAAAAGGATTGAATACTTACGCCAACTGATCCCTGTTCGCCCCAGAATCTCCCTTTTCTCGGAATTCCACACAAATGACTTCCAACCGCCGTCGCTGTCCTTGTTAGCCGACATGTTCAAAAACTCCCCGTTATTTTCTTCGGTTATTTCACCGGTTTTTTTCTTCTCCGAGCTCCGAGTGTGAACAGTCGCCCCACAGGAAATGCGAAAGGACAGACTCGTAGCCGGCTCTTCCAATAATACCCCCACACACAATTTATCTCTCGGGGAAACCGACTCCGCCCGCTAACTCCCGTAATAAGTTACCCCCCTGAAGAGGGAGGGCTGGGGCCAGCAAATCAAAATCTTCCTCCGCTTTTTGCGTAAGAGAGAACTGAAGGGGGAGGGGGCTACAGAGACTGTGAGGCCGACAGAAAACGTCCAACAGTCGGCACAGACGTTTTAAATGATGCTGGTGCCATGGAAACAATCACCACTGCAGTGCCCGGTCTCGTGGCGACTTACCAGTAATACCATCGTTGCGTCATATAGTGTCTAATAGTCTGAAATGTGAACTCTACCTACATACTGTATGTTCATTTGTCTTTAAAAGAGTCATAAACTGAATCTAACTATTACTTCTCATGACATGTGTGCCACCTATCTTTTCCCACATTAATGTGTTACAATATTGACTATATTAAAGGTGATAATGTTCATTATTTCATCTGCAGCAGAGGGTTTCAAGAGGTTCTGCCTACTTTTGCTTACTACTGTTTACACCTACTTCTCTCTTGATGTTGTAACTTTAACAATTACATCTATATCCATGAGCCTACTACCTAACTATTTTAACTCAATCAATTCAAATGATCTAACAGCTAATTGTTTATAACTGTTTTCCCATTACTTTTAGACAGCTAACCTATTTTAACCATTTTCTATTCAGCTACCAAAGCTAAAGTTTTCAAATCTTTTACCTTGGTTAACTAGGGTGACCAGACGTCCTCTTTTGCCCGGACATGTCCTCTTTTTATGTCCTGTCCGGAGCGTCCGGGGGGGTTTTATAAATTCATGAAAACGTCCGGTTTTCACAGTTTTTCATGGGACCATTAAGCGTGTACTTAAATTGAATGGCGCTTTGCACAGAAGTCTACTGTGCTTAGACTTCCCCCCCAACAATCGCAAGTGTCCTCTTTTTCGCCACCTCAAATCTGGTCACCCTAAGTTAACTAGCCTGACTGTTTACTTTTAGCTAACTCGCTATATCAACCATTAGCCTACTTAAGCTAACAATTTCAAATCCAAAACTTCATCTTACTAGCGTAACTGTTTACTTTACGCTAACTGACTTACTTTTAGCTAACTAGTTAACTTTAGCTTTTACCTAGCCTAAACCTTTTAGATAACTATTTCAACTGTTAACCCATCACATTTAGCTTACTAACGTATCCATACCTTCAGTTAACTAGTTTAACCGTCCATATCTTGAGCTAACTAGCGTTTTTCAACCGTTAAGGCCTTAGTTTTAGTTATCCATTATACTATTTAAGCTTACGATTTAAAATATTTGACTTACTGACTAGCTCCAACTGTTTATTTTAGCTCACTGTAACAAGCTATTTACACAGTTTATCAGTTACCTTTAGCTTTTAACTCATCTATTTCAGTAGGTAACTTTTAGCTAGCTTTCTCTACTGATAACCAATTACATTTAAACCATTTACTTTTAACTGTTTTGAATTGTTCTGAGCCAACTAGCCTTTTAAAATGTTAACTTTTAGCAAAATATTAAATAAAATAGGACATTTGTAATGAGTTTTTGACATTTGGGGGTTTCCCTGTATGTGTGCATGCCATAGTTGTCGCTTGGGTCTGTTGAGGCCAAGGGCTAAAATTAGGAGGTGTATTGTTTATTATTTAATTTTGTACACACTCACAGGAATGTCTAGTTGCATATTCTAGCTGGACTAACCACTGATATGGTGAAAGTTTGTGGAACAGAATACTTTTTTGTTGCATTTGTTCTGCTAAGTAGTCCATATTTAGTTGAAGTGTACTCAGAGTCACTCGGTGATGAGTCAAAAAAATGATGACTGTGTGCTGGGAAGTGAAGTGATATGAGTTTGCTGCAACACCAACATGAGTAATAGAAAGCAGTGTTTCATATAACATTTCATTTGTGCATTACATAAGCACACCAATAAAATACTGCTAAATACTAATCATAGATATGCCATTCTTTTGCCATAAACATAGGTAATGACATAGACAGTAGCCTAACGGTGTTATTGCTGGGAGTAAAGGGAGGATTTCTGAAGAGTCACGTCAAATGTCCAAGAACAATTGTGTTACTAGGCAAAGAGTGTTTCGTATAAAACTGTGATATGATCAGCTGAATCAATGCCCAGCAAGTGTTAACAAGTCTCCTGTCAGCTCACAGTGCAAAGCCATGAACTCCCACATCATATAAACAAAGTTGTCGGCCTTCATTCCCTCAGCCCTGTGAGGGAAGTCAAGCAAATACACAACTGCACTGCACAGTACATTTCCACATAAATACTTCAATGTGTTGTGTGACTCTTTCGACAGTTGTTAAAAACACAGCAGTCACTGAATATACCGGTATATCTTGTACAAAATTTAACAGCTTTTTTTGTAAGCCAAACATGGGTGGTTATTAGACAGTGAGCCCCCGGGCACAGACAAACAAAAGGCAGCACAACCTCTCCTATATATTAGAGCAAAACACTCAGGATTTATAGTTTTTTAGCCTCTTTGTTGATGTTTTGTGCCATGTTGTGGTCACTTCATGTCTCTTATAAGTAATGTTGTAGTCATTTTGTGCCCCTTAATCTTGTGTTTGTGTACTTGTTGTATATATTTTTGTATCTTGGTGTAACATTAAGCTGTCTTTGGCTCGTTTTGCTGTAACAAATGAAAATGTCCCCACTGTGGGATGAATAAAGGGATTCTGATTCTGATATTTGTGGGGTGTTGGATGATGCAAGTACAGATTTGTTGTTGTGAAGTTTTACTATGATAAACTGGACAAAACTAAGACATCAAGTTAATAATTTAATCAGTGACTTAGTGTCTCTTTGTGTCCCTTTTTGGTATTTTTACGTCTCGTTATAGGTGTTGGATTCGTAGCCACTTTTAGTCTCTTATGGATTTGTACTTGTCTCTTTGAGGGACATTTTGCTGTTAAATGCCAGGGGGGTACCCTGACACTTTATTAATCACGTTCATTAATCACTTCATGAACTTACATGGATATAACAGGGGCCTACAAATCCTCTGACTCACAGGAAGTGCTTTAGCGCTTTTTGTAGCCACAGACAGCAACATGTTTGATCAAATATATAAAAGGGCCATCTGTCCCCATGGCTGCCATAATGATATCAAATTGTCAAAATACTGTTAAATTTCCTTTTTATTAGAGAAAATAGAAAGTTTTAGTAATGTATGTCAGGATTTGAGCAGTGCAAGGTCAGATTTGACAAAATAAACCAGATTTTGCTTTATCACAAACTAAGAAAAACTCTTGCATTCTCAAAGTGGACGCCTTTCACAACTTTATGAGTGGTTAGTGATTCTGTTCAGTCCAGAGTAAAACAGCCAGTGTTGTTTTCCCGGGCTGTTTCACACCATTATAAGTAAACAATGTAATACACTCCTTTGTGGGACTATTGATTCTGCAGTGATAACATAGCAGACCACTGTTTGCACAGATCAAGGGTTTGCCAAGATTACCAGGAGGTGCAGCATTCTGAGATAGGTTGTGGACGATATCTGGTATGCAGCGTGAGCCGGACCACAGTTCATCAACAATAGTGAGTCTATGCAGCGGGTCACAGGGATACATACCAGCGCAGAGCAAAACACCCCGCTGCAAAACAAACTTCTGTGGTCTGAGGATAAAGAGAATCAGGGGAAAAAAGGAATTTAAATACAAGTTGATGGGGATTGATTTCCTGCTCTTGCAGCATTCACTACTGTTTTCAAAAAGTTTATAACAAGCTTGTTAGGGAACAGTTGCCAGCAGATATAAAAAGCCTATTGAGTGAGATGGGGTTTAGATAAATACATCCAATAAATAACAGGCAAGCATAATATTCTTGCAAAAATAGATCCAAAATAGGTGTTTGATATTGTAAAGTGAACAATTTAACAAGAATATAAAACATTACAAAAGAAAAACAGGACATAAAAAGCAAGAAAGACACCATTGAACTATGTTTAACGTAGACTTATACGAATGATTTATGAGTATTTGTTTGATTATTTCAAAAGTCTTAATAGCTCACTTGTTTTTTTGTTATTTTAGTTTAAAACAAATACTGACAGATGTGATAAATGGTAAACGGACTGTACTTATATAGTGCTTCAACCAGTCCGTACGACCCCTCAAAGTGCCTCAAATGCTACAACTCATCGTTCACCCATTCACACCTCATTCTTACAGAGCAATGTGCCATTTGCTCAAGTAACTAACATTCATACATAAAATTCACACACCGTTGGCCATAAGGAGCAACTTGGGGTTAAATATCTTGCCCAAGGATACACCAACATGTTTTTCTGCAAGGGCTGGGATCAAACCCACAACCTTCAGATGGAAAGGGGACTGCTCTTCCTCACAGCCGCAGCCTTAGATCTAAATAACTTAAGAGTTCATAGTGTTTTTTAAAATGTAAGCCTGTGCTACAATTCAGAAACAGCTTTAACTGTAACTGTGAACTCGATATCGTTGGTGCTGGAATCTCACCAAGCTTTGTGCTGTAAAAAGTACCTCAACACTAAAGAGAAAACTGAACCGAAACAGTACAGTTAAGATATGTGAAAGAGTCTGAAGAAGAGCTGCTGTGTGAGCTTCAGGTGGATGACACCTTTCACATTGCACACAGGGGGGTTAAGACAAAAAGAAACGTGAAAATCTCCTGAAAAGCATCAAATGCACTGCCAGGTAAATGGCCTCTTTGTGCCACTACTTGAATTTTACGTTACGCAGACATTGGGTGCAGAATTGACTCCTTTTCTATGCAAATAAGCCTCATCTAAAAAAAAGTCCAATAGATAAAGATCCAAGCTTACAGCCACATGTGTTACAGTAAATTATTAGCATCTTCAGACCGATGGTGCTAACTGAAACACATTACACTGACATCTGGGGTGATACATCCTAAATGTAGTTTCTCTCTGTCGCTTTTAAACTGCTGTTCGTCCTGAGTGATGCCTCTGCACCTCATCTATCAGAAATGGAAGGTAGTGCTCGGAAATCTGAATTTTTCTCTCTTTATTCACAAATACAGGTAAACAAAAAATAGAAACAAAACAATAACCCAAAAAACTGAATATGTTGATTTAAAAACAATCCCATATCATTAGTTCCATTTGATCATCTCCTTATCTCCCATATAAACATAGTAGAGGATGTTGATAACAGTTGTAATGCCACTATTATCTAACCTATCAGAGCCACACTCCCCTTTCTGTTACAGACAACACATTATGCTCTGGGGTGCCCAAACCACGGCCCGGGGGCCAAATGCGGCCCGCAGCCCACTTTTAATTGGCCCTCAGCAAATGCTAAAAGAATAATGGAATATAGCCCACACCTGAAAGTTGTGCTTTTCTTAAATCGTACTATTGTTCTTTAAATATATATGTAAACACATATTAAACAATAGTATTCATGCGTTAATAAGCCCCATTTTCAAATAAATTCAATCAATTAAAGTTGAAAACATTTTCAAACAAATCATAGTTGATAAAAAAAAAGCCCAATCACTTGATCACATATCAAGCTTGAAATAGACCCTTCATATTTCCCCTTATTATCAGCAATCTGAGACTTCTGTTTTAAGATATAATCTACCAAGTAAATAAATGAACCCCTATGGAGAGCTGCGATTTTTCTTAAAGCATTTTCAAGTATCAATAATAATTTCCCTACATTTGATTGATTTCTCTAACTTATAACTTAACTTATGAGGCGGTATACCTCACTTCCAGGGAGTGGCCCAGCCCTTTGTATGTTTTTCTTTATGTAGCCCTCGTGAAGAAATGTGGACACCCCTGCTCTATAGTCTGTTTTCTTAGTCACTTTGCCACAAGTCAGTCCAAAAATGGGAAATGCAACACTCGACTGCAAAACCCTATGGGTGTATCTGTGTGGGGTTATCATAAGAGAAAGTGTCTTATGTGAACTGTGCACAGAGTTTGAAAGGACTTCCGTAGTGCACAATTGACAAAGCCAGGAATGTAAAGTGTCTGCAGTCATTCTCTGCATTTTTAAAGAATCCTGACTAACATGAAATCTCTCTGTATTTTTTAAAAGGTGGGGAATGATTTGCAGACCATAAAACCACAAGAATGTAGTCGGTTCGGTGTGACAGAGTCTCTCACTTATTGCACAATCTCAAGTGTTTACAGACCATCCAGTTCTCACTTTGAAGATTTATCAAGTATGGTACAAATATTGTCTTCATAAAAACTAAGCCACAGCTGGTTCTGTTTTCAGCTGACAATATTAGAACAGCTACAACTTCTTTCCTCTATATATGGAAGCCAAATGGGATGAAAACACAATGGGTGTAATGTATTATAATAAGAAGCTCAAAAATATGATGAACTTTGTCAAAAACTTTTTCAAGTATAAACTTATTAAAGTAGTGGGAAACTTTCTTTAAAAAATATGAACCTATTCTAAGTCAAAAATAACGCAGATTTAAACAAAAATAATGACTTTAATAACAACTGAGTCAGAGATTTACTCATTTCCCCCAAAATTACAACATTTGATAAAAGTTTCACATTATTTTTAGAAACTAACAAAAATATTTAGAAATGTTCACATTATTTTGAGAAAGTTTGTCATTATCTTAACATATTTACTCATTACTCAATGAAGTAAAACCTTGATTATTTTGGGAACATGCATCTTTATCTTTAAGTTGCTCAATATTTCAACATACTAAGTCATCAGTTATTTTAAATTACGTACTCATGCATTTCTCGTTGACTTACACGATTTGTTCTTAGCTTTCACCTTATTTGTTTTTCTTTGACTGGCACACTATGCTTCCATACATCTTCCAGGTTTAAGTGGAAAACTAATGTTGTGCCCATTTACCTGACTATCCTTTTCCTGTTTTTTATTCACAAACAGGCCTGTCTTTGTTCCTCCTCCTCAAATTACTCTCTGCAGTTTGGCTTCTGCCTGCCTGGAAAAGTTGACGCAAACTTCTTATTTTCAAGAATTATTGGAGGAGGGGCCGTCACATCCAGTCCCTCTTCACTTCCTGAGCAACATGTGGATACTCTGAGGTCATGTATGCTTTGACCTTTACATATGTAGGGCTGACCCCCCCCCCCCCCCCCCCCCGATGCTGTCACAGGTGAATAAGCAGGCTGTACCACACCATCTCACTGAGCACAAAACCATCCACAACACACTGGAGATCACAGAAAGTATCCTGCAGCAGCGAGCAAAGCTGAGCATTTCCCACTAATTAACTGCAGACATTTGATTTCCACGGTACATAATGTTTGAGACTTCTGAGGCAGCTAAATGAATAGTCACTGATGCAGCAGTCAGTTTGAGATACTACGTCATTCATTTGAGAAAGATCCTCATTATTTTAAGAAAGTTTTGGATTATTTTACAAATATTTGTCCTTATTTTTGAGAAATATTCTCATTATATTGAGAAAAAGTCATGATTTAGAGATATTTAATAGTTTATTTCATGATACAGAAGATCAAGATGTACCATTACATCATGCTTGAGTTTTCTAAACCAAGATTAAGTCTGGATTCTCATATTTCTGAGAAGGATTGTTAATATTGAAACAATTTTTGAGAACTTTTATCATCATTTTTAAGATATGAGGTTGTTTATTAAGATACTAAAAAGTGTGATTGTGTCGTAAAAAATAATTAGGGGGGAATTCCCTCTTCTACAAGAACAGCCAAATTCAGAAACATCAGCACATACAGTAACACTGAAACTATAATAGCGTCTTTGTGCTAGCTGAAGAACATTTGTAAAGAGGGTCACGCCCAGACTTTGCTCATTTCTTACTTAATGTATGATCAGCAGAGATCTGCTCGCGCTGTTTGATCACAGAAGAGGAAGTGAGGGATGTCTGCTGTGCAGCTGCTGATGGACAGTTAGTGCTGCAGGGCGAATGGAGGTGGGGGGTGGGGGGCATTCGTCCGAGGTTTGTGGCCAAAAATCAATAAAGTGCACGTCAAATTGTTTTCCACACTGTGACCACAGCAGGAGTTTGTCTGTTCATTTAAAGGATTCTTCTCATGCACTCAGGAACTTTAAGTAAAAGCCAGGCTGGACATCAACATTTTACAGCTTTTATTTATCATCGTTGGGATGATTGGAGGCCAGCTGCAGATAATTAGAGAAAAAACCCTTGTCTCATTTCAAGAGGGTCCTCAGGCACGACACATGGAAGTCAACAAACATTTAATTATGATCATGATAATAAACAACTCAACAACATAAATAACATCAACAAGGACTGACAAATAAAGAGCTCCTGCAATTCCAAACATCACCAGCATTACAGAAAGATTATGAACATTAAAACAGAATGACATTAGGTTTCAAGGTTGATTCACTCAAATACAAGAGCAAGGAGGCCTGGAGTGACGGGATTTTACAGTTGCTTTAAACAAGTAGTCATAAAGTGATGGCATTGTGAAGTACTTTATATTCAGAATAGGTAATTCGACGTGTTCAGCTCCAGCAGCAGAGCGTTAGGAAGGCTGTGTTGACATGCAGCTCTCGTGTCTGTCAGCTTTCACTGACCCACTTCTTCAAACACACAGAAGAAATAACCGTTCCGTGTAGGCGGGTTATCTGGAAATTTGGGGGAAATGTGTATGATGTGATCAAATACGATATACGTTATTGTCCCTGCAAAGAAATTAGTTATGGGCTCATAAAGTCGAGGTGAAGATGTACTCTTAGATCGTATACTTAAAGAGGACATATCCTGGTTCATATCTGTATTTTGTGCCTCTGTGACATGTCTCCATGCTTTAATGTTCAAAAAGCTCTTTATGTTTCTCATACTGCCTGTGCTGCAGCACCTCTTTTCACCCTCTGTCTGAAACCAGAGCCCAGGATTGGTTAGCTGGCCAGCTCTGTTGTGGTTGGTCAACCGCTCCTAAAACTAATTTCCATCAGGGATTATTAAGGTGTTTTGATTGATGTTTAACTTTTGTAAGTACATGTTTTTATTGGTGAACAATCTGTATTTCAAACTAATGGTGTCGGATAAGGATGCAGCAAAAACCTGCATTTCTCTCAAATGGAAATAACATACATTAACTTAGCTGAAATAATATGTCATGACTGATTTGCAGCAAAGACACTCAGCTGTTTTGCTTGTTAATAAATCCTTTTCATCTCCTACCGTTTGTGTGACGGAGAGTGTTATCAGACAGTAATTTGTCATGCATAAATACTGACCTTGGTCATGGTTCACTGAATTTCAAACATGCTGCAACAGCTGCAGCGCCGTCTGAGCCTCAGGAGGAAAATGGATACGCTGATTAATGAAATAGCTTCTGTCTTTTTTGTCAGAGTCATTTGAATAACATCAACATCTGAGGCTGAAAAACAATGCAGCATTAGCAGAGTCACTGTCATTTAGCACATTTTCCACTCGGCTCTCTGACTTATGATCCTTTTTCGGTCCACTTTACTCCGTTCAGATTACATTACAGAAGCTCTGCCTGTTTGTAGAGATATTCCATTAAATGACATTGAGACTGCAGCTAATCGTATTATAGAGGAAAGAACACTCAACCGTGTTCCCCGCTATCTTAGAGAAAAAGCCCTCTTGTAGTTAGGAAATTAAACCTAGTTTTTGCAAAAGGTCTTTATTTTTTACCTGTGTCTCTACTGAGACATGTCTCCATGCTTTAGCGTTCTAAAGCTCTTTATGTTTCTCATACTGCCTGTGCTGCATCACCTCTTTTCACCCTCTGTCTGAAACCAGAGCCCAGTCTGCTCTGATTGGTTAGCTGACCGGCTCTGTTGAGATTGGTTAACCACTTAGAGATGTCCCGCCCCTTAGCCTATCACGTACAATATCCAATGGAGGTGTTTCAGGCAGTGGAGTGTGTTGAAGAGAAACTCCCTCTGGAGGGAACTTTGGGATTTTAGCCATTGCAGACCATTTACATGCACAAAAACCTATAAAACACAGCAGGAAAAGGCAAAGCCCCCAAAAGCATAATGGGGCCTCTTTAATGCAAATGCACCTCGCTCCAGACAACGCTATGAACCTTTTGACCCTTTAATTTCATCTTCTAGATAACCTTGAAGCCTTGAGGTGGACGTTGTGGGCCCAATAAATAAGCACAGGGTATCAAGAGAAATACTTGCGGCTGTGATTATTTTACGGCCAATCGTTTTGCGCTCTCCCATTATCACTTGTGTCAGTGAGGCTTATCTCTGCCGGCCGCGTCTCAGACACAACCTCCGAGCGACCGAGAAGCATTGTCCTAATGAGGTTACAGCCTGCAGCAGAGAGATTTGTTTTGGAGACGTTCTTACTGTGGCCTTTTGCCTGGCCCCTTAATGTCATCAGTGAAGCACTATTAAACAGCAAAGGTCTTATGGGTAAAACGGTGCATGCTGGGGGACCTTTTGACATCCGCACAGTGGCAGTTGTGTAACCCCGCATACCAGAGATAGCTGTGTTTTAAGAAGTAACGTTTCAGGCTTTCATTCATGATTAGAGACTTCTAGATTGAGTGACTTTTAAAGGTTTTGTTTTGACACATTTAAAGAGTCTTGTACACGGCGCTGCAAGAAATGAGAAACTACCACAATCACATGGACATCTAGAAGCTTTATGGTAGTTATTTTTGATTACGTTGTAGTCATTTTTGTAGTTCTCTGAAGTTGTTTTGTGCCTTCTTTGTTAGTTGTTTGGTCTTCGTAGTTGTTATTGACTCTTTGCATTCATATTGCGTTCATTTGTGTTCATTTTCAATCTCTTTGCGGTTGTTTTGCAACTCTTCCTACTCAGTTTTTGTGTCTATGTAGTCATCGAGTGCATCTTTGAAGTTAATTGTAGTCATTATTGATCAATTTGTAGTTGTTTTGCTGGAGCATTTGTAGTCATTATTTGGCTTTGTGTAGGTGCATTTCAACTGTTTGTAGTCGTTTGTGCATCTTAGTAGTTATTCTGTCTCTTTGTCTTGTCATTCTTTGTCTCTTTGCAGTGACTTCATGTCCCTTGGTCATCATTTTGAGTTTCTTCCTGGTTGGTCTCTCTTTCAATAACATTTTGCAGGGGAAAGTTAGGTTGCCCTGTTACTTTTCGCCTGCTCAGTAAACCCTCCTGGAGTTTTGGTAGTATGGAATCATACTATGCATACAAGTCAATAGTTACCACGCATATCAAAACATGACATTTGTGCAACCTTTTCATAATCATCCAGCATTAAGTCAAGATGGATCATTTTCTCATCAACACACATTACTGACACCCACATGTTGGACTCTGGTGTGTTTAGTATGGCGTCACATTGAATGAATGTAGTCGAGCCCTTCTTGTAAAAACTTGTCAAAATCAATCAACTGAGGCCCTGCTGTGGGTCCAGCCTACATTTCCCATAATGCAACTAAGGATTGTTTTATTTCATAATCAACACAACAGTAGGGAGATGACAGGAAATGAAACACATTAAGGGAACGTCCACGCTGGTGTTAAACTTAGAGGCTGCCGAGGCGCCTGATTTGATCTTCTGTGAGCCTTTCTTCCTTTAAGTGCCGTCTAACACACGCTTTCTCTTATAGATGTATTGCCTGTAAAGCTTCAACTGTTGCAATAGTTTAACATTTCCCCCAGAACAATTGGGGTTACATTGTCTCTTGTGTCTTTGTTGTATTATTTATCTCTGTAGTCGTTTTTAGATTTTAGTTTAGAGGGCATTTGCTAGTATTAGTGTAGTCTTATTGTATTAGTGTAAGGTCCAGGCAAACGGTCTCTGAAGTATTTACATATAAGTGTAATACCTCTTTTACTGCCACACTGTAATTGCTATATGACTGTTGAGATTTTTGAGATCATTCCCCAACATATTTATTTCATTTGGTCAAACGCTTGTCATGATCCTTGATCCGTCTGTCATGTCTGTGTGTTTTATTTTGAAATGTTTTCCCCTCTTGTGTCATGTTGAGTTTCACTTCCTGTCTGCGTTTCCCTCCTGGGCCTGATTGTGTCATTGTGTTCACCTGTTGCCCCTGTGTTTCTCCTCCCCCTTCCAGCTGTCTCTCGTCTTGTGATTACCCTTGTGTATTTAGTCCCTGTTTCCCTTTTGTCTGTTGTTCAGTCGTCGTCATTTCTTCCCTGATCTTGTCCATGATACCTGCCTGTTCCTGTCGCCCTTCATGTCTGAAGCTAAGTGTTTGTTATGTCCTGTGTTCCCCTCGCTTCGTGTTTTCATCAACAGCTTTTGAATAAAGCTCGCTTTTTGTTTTGGACCCTTACCTGCTTCCCCTTGATTTACTGCACTTGGGTCCTGTTTCCCCAACCCTGACAACGCTCTGTACAAAGTGGGACGAATCACAGGGTGATTGTTCAGAGCGTCTCAACACGTCCTCATTTTTTAGAAGCACTTCTGAATCTACTTGGCAGCTGTTCGCTTATTTGAATACAAATCTTAGAGTTGCCATACAAACCTCTGCAGGAACAAGAGCAGTGTAAGAACTGAACACTTTGCGGCCAGAAAAATAGAACCGTTATCTATTTAGGAACAAGTACACAACTCAACTACTCGTTTTTAGACATTGTGATGCAGACTCGTTATATATATTATACCTAAAAGGTATCTCCTGGTGCAGACAGCTACAATTGCTTATAGTGGTCTTTAGGAAAGGACTAAGTGGTGTTTTCCTGGAGCCCGGCTGTATGAAAGCTGGTGCTGGGTTCGATGAAAAGCAGATGTGCACTGCAGCTCCCAAATATTTATCTTGGAGAGAAGGACTAGCCTTCATATGTGCAAAACATCTGACATAAAGATCATTTTTAGTACTCATTCATCCTTTGTTGTTCTTACCCTGAGAGCGCACTCAAAATGCAAAGGACAAATATCTATATTATTAACTCTTCCACTCATTGCTAGACAAATGATAATTAGAAATGAAGGGAAATTCAATGAATTCTGAGACTGAGAACATGTTAAGTAAAAATAGGAAACTAAAATAATGGAAGACCTCTGTTACTACATTCTCCTAAAACAGAATGCACTTCAGTAACGCTTTAAGGGAAACATATTTATCCCCGGACTACATTTGTTTTTGACGTCACAATTACATTTCAAATCAAATGTCTACGTAAGTACCACCACTGCTCCTCTCCGAGTGAAACCAAGTGTTTTGTTGCCTCTACATAACCAGAAAGTTTTCTTGAGTTTTGTTTTAATTACGTTCACTCCATGTGTAAACTTCAGTCCGTCCGTCTGAAAGGAAAGAAGATTAAGGCATAGAAAGACATTATATAAAGCATTACATATTGAACTGATACAGATATGTTTTACAAACTGCATCGACTATAGAGATAACCTCATACAACCACACGTCATGACACGCGAACTATCCCTTTAAGACAACCTACTAATGGCTGTTTGTTTGATTTGAGGAGAGAAATGCCTGAGATCTGATCCTGTGTGAGAGTGCATCTATAAATAAATAACAGCACATACATTTTGAGTCACTGCATGAGGAGTTCCACCAAAGTCGAAATGGAGCAGCACTGGGAGGTAATTATAGAAACTATTTTCTATTTAAAAATCTCTATTTAGAGCAGGGAATGTAGGGCTTCATTCATAATACCGTAAAGTCTGCACTGTGCCAAAGATCACAAACTGGAGGCAGCCAGGACACACAGCATACATCTACAACACTGATATTACTATTCAACATGTTAGCAATTATTTAGGAAGTGTAGTGAACCAGTTTGACTGCAAGTATAGTGAAAGGTTTCATTAATTTAAGGTTAATACATTTAAGGTTGCTGAAATACGGTTAAAACATTCCTTGAAAAACCTTCTTACAAAAGATTGTTCTCGTGCAAATACAGAAAGACTGCCTTCCTACATTTACATTGCAACCAGCTGTCTTGCTTGGAGGCAGAACTGTTTGTCATTTCTACTTGGACATACAGATTATGTTGTCAGAATTTGACTTCTCTCACAAGTTCCCTTTTTCTCCCAATTTGACTTTTTTCTCATCTAATAAGTGACATGTAATTCCAACACGACACACCATTAATCAGGAACCTACAAATATAAATTCACATACATAGAAAACTGCATTCCCAATAACGTTTCCATTGCCAACACCTGTGTTGCTTGCTGGCCCACTACATGCAGAAAGTGGTGCAAATCTCCACTATCGATGCCGTAATGTGTTCCCCACTGTGACGATGGATCTAAACATATGTTATGCTCCACTAGCTCTCCTTGCATCTTGTATGCGGACATAATGTGGAACATATTAGGATACAAAAATATGTAAGCATCACTAACACTGGCACTAACTTCTCTAACACCACACCTCATAAATAAGATGAGCTCATTTTCTAACAGCGCCTTATTTATCTTTTACAAGTGTGCTGTGTTTCACAGGAACAGGAGGAGAGGTGGAAATTGTAAAAGCTGTTATCTTGTGATGAAGTGGAGAAGATGGATGAGTGATTCAGCACTGATCCATTTAGGTGTGGTTTCTAATGAATATACGGGTCATGGCAGGACTCAGTGATCTGTGCTGAACAGCTTCGTTTATAAGCCATGATCATTATTATTTGTATTGCATGTTTCTCTGATGGTGTTGATAAATGGTTTATTTTTCCTACTTTAAATGAGCTGATGTCCTGACGTGATAGAAGATCCGTTATGTTTGGTTTTCATTATTGTAACTTGGCAATATTGTGTCTTTTTTATGGTCTTAAATGTTAGGATACAGTTTAGGAGTTATGGTGTCGTTATTCCTTTGTGTGAAAACAAATCCAATCCGTCTTACAACACTTTCCGCCTTTACAAACCCCCCAAAATGTAACCTTTTTGGGACTGTGTACTGCACTTACGGAGGTGGGGAGGTTAGCCAGACATACATTTGCAAAACCAACCATTTATCTTCGGCAAAACTGAAAACTGCTAAAGCATAAATCTCCTCTTTATCTACGTTTGTTTTAGACAGGGGAATAGGCTACATTTTCACCTCCCCCAAAGAGGTTGTGGTTTTTCCTCGTGTGTTAGTCTTTCGGCAAACGATTACGTAAAAACCCAATTATCCTGAAACTTGGTGAAGACTCGTAGCATGGAAGAACAATAGCACGAATAAAGAAAGTGGACGTTGTCACTGTGACGCCACCCATTGGTTTGAGGACTTGTAACCCTTTGCAACCAGCAGTGGTACGAGAGCTTCAAGCAAAGATCTCAAGTTTTTCAACACAAAGACAATCCCGTGCTAGCAACCTGTCAATCACAAGGAAGCCCCGTCCTAAATCATGCACTGCTACATCGTCTATTTAACTCTAAATCGGATCATATTTTACAAAACAAACCCTTTGCTGCATTAAAGACTGTATACTATAGAGTGGAACCATAAACTGAGTAGCAAAATGTCTACTGTGATAACAAATCAAGTGAAAGGTAGGGTCATTCTCTCATAGACTTCTATACATCTGAATCAGTACAGTTGCCCCCTGCAGGTTTTAGAGATAGTGCAGGCTTCAGGCACCTCTACATTGAATTAACTTTCAAACCCAGATGTTGCAGCTTGGAATCTGAACCAAATCAATTCATTACTTTGGCAGAAGCTCTACACTTTCCGTAGACTCTTCATGTTGGCAATGGTGCATTAGTGAAAACAAAAACACGTCCAGTTTTATACTCCAAACGACCATTTGCAATGGAAAAATCCATAAAAAAAACTGGAGTACTCGCTGCAAACTTAAGTCAGGCTAATTAGATGGTTCACATTTGCAAACTTTATCCAAATTGCCTATAATCCAAAAGTGCTGTCTTTTAAGGTAAACCCTGATCCACGGCGAAACTTGGTTGACGCTCTGTCTGAGTCGACCTTAAAATCTCCAGTGAGGTCCACTGTTGGAGCAAATTACACATCACGCCTGGTAACCAAAACATCTGGATAACAAAAGACTTGGAGGAGTTTAAAGCGAGGCAGCTGTGAGGGAGCTCTGCAGACGGACTGAATCATCCAACATGAATCCTGCTCTGGTGCTGCTGGCGTCCTCTCTGCTGGCCTCGGTGGCAGCTCAGTCTGAGGACCATCACGACATGGGCTGGGTCAACGGGTACCGCCAGAGCTTCAACTTCCAGTGTCCCCACGGAGAGGTGCTGGTGGCCGTCAGGAGCTACTATAGCGAGGCCGACGGCATGGACCGGCTGTGGTCGTTTGAGTGCCAGCCCACCCCCGAGGGCCTGGGGGAGCCCAGTGACTGCTGGTGGGACGACATCAACCGTGGTGGCATGGAGTGGTGGGTGAATTATTTAACCCAAGCTTTTTACTTTCATTGAGACTTTAATTACAGTTGTTGATGGACTAATTTGATCTTAAGGGATCCAAATAAGATACATTTAATTGGTTTTCCGTAGTGGGAGGCTTATTGGAGTAACACATGCTTCCTACTTTCTTCAACTTTCAAAACTTTGAACACAATTTTATTTTAGGGGTTTCAAATAATTTCTGGTTTAACTTTATTGTTTTCCCCTGGTGTGTGAAATATTTAACACGCACTTATTTTTTAACTTTTGTTGACTTTTAAAGTACATTGAGGCTGAGTTATGTACTTTTTAAATACCTGATTCCTGATTTATCTGAAATGTACTTCATTTGAACGCTGCATTTCCAACTTTAAATAATGTTGTTTGGACAGATTTGATTTTAAGAAACCAAAGAATAATTTCATTGTTTTTTCCGTGGTTGAATTGAGTGGCGGGTCAGTCATTTACTTATTGAACATCTGCTTTCTCTGTTGGTTGACTTCACCAGCTATATTTCAAACTTAAAAATTCCATGTTACTTGGACTGATTTTATTTTCCATAATCAAAACAAGTTGAATGTTATTGGTTTTATTTGCAGGATGTCTGTCCTGCGGCACAGCACTGATTCTGAACTCAGGGCTTGTCCTCCTGTTTATCTTACTGCAAACATTACCCTGGAGCCCCGTTTCCCACTGGACAAAAAAAACCACTCACATCTGGCTTTTGTCTGCAGTGGGAAAGTTTACAATCAGCATTCATTCCCAGTACAAATGACTCTGCAGTACTGGCTCTTATTTATCGACTCCAGCATGGAAACACCCGGTGGACATGATGATCATTTCCGTCCCTTATGACACTAGTGCAGTGAATATATAATAAATCAGTGAGATGGACAATTATTATGATTGAATAATGTCCAATCAAAGAGCTGATGCTGTGCTCAAAGCCATTGATAAAAACTGTATTTGTATTTGTGTTGAATCTAAAAAAGAAACTAAATAAATTCAACAAACCATAAATCCATCTCCAGCTCAGGTTTGAAAGAGAGACGGATTGAGAAACAGCTATTAAATAAAGGAGAAACTGCAATATTTTCCCTGTTTACTAAGCTTGTTCTCAGGGTGTTTGTGACCTTGAATGCAACACACAAGAAAATAAAACCCAAACTTGTCTGTTGGCAATAAGAAAGGAGTTTATGGCTAATTCCCATGTTGAGAAGCTGCTTTTATGTGCTTATTCTGGAGGGAAGATGAGTGCTGATGAACAGTATATAAATTATGCAGACTGATCGTGCAAATGTTTTGGCACTGTATGTTTCTGCAATCATTAAACACATCTGTAGTTTGCAGAAATATACAGTTCTTGGTTGAGAATGATAAACGAGTATAATAATTAATAAATGCACCGATAGTTCATCACCATGTTAGGCAGATTACACGTGTACAGTCGGTGTTGTGGTAAACGCTCAGCAGCTGTTCGCTCATCAGATAAACATGTCAGAAGATTTGGTACAGACACGTCACTGTGGAAACCACATCAGAGGCACATCTTTGGACCATTTATCCAACATTTTTCCAATTAACGAGAGGACAAACAGATCAAAGACCTAAGAGAGAGCCTGACCTACACAGCGATGTGCCTTCACTGTAGGTGGACATACTTTGACCATCAACACAGGTTGTTAAAGGGCACTATTAGCAGAAAACACCGGCCCATACGAGGCGTCTGTGTGGAGTTTAACGGGGAAACTGTTGTGTGAACAAAACCACCCGTGTTGTTGGAGGAGTGGAAGATCTCCAGTCTTCATCTGGAACATTAAAAAAAGACAACCAGAGGAAGTCTTCGGTTGCGTGAAGACCAGGTTATACTTAGCTGGTTAGCTAACCAGTGGATACTCATTTAAAACTGCACCAGTTCCACCTCTGCAAGCATACAGAAACAAAAATAATATGTACTTATAGAAGATAGGCTGTAACGAACAAGGCTTACTTTATTCAATACCTGAAAACCTTCCAGGTGTAGGCCTACTTTTATTTTTCTCTGATGGGAAGTGTCAGCTGATTTGTGGGTTGACTGGTGCATTCAAACAATCCCTTGTACTTCAAATAGGCACCAAATCAACCTCAATGCTAGGAGCCAAGTTTATCAGAATACTGATCGTCCATCAAGGGGAATTCAAAGGAAGACAATTTGGTCCCATATTTGGTTTAGAATTTTCACAAATAAGTCTCTAATCAAAGTCTAAAGGGTTCACGTTCAGAGGGCAAGGGTTACCAAAACTCAAATCCAGTTAACGTTACACCTTTACATGTGTAACTTGTAGGGGAAAGCAGTTGCTATTTCAAGCCAAACCATGATCTTTACCAAACCTAACCAGATAGTTTAGCTGCGTTTTTGATTTGTTTCTGGAAGCATAATTGAGAATGCATTTTAGTATTTGGTAAATGTTATTTGCAAGAGACAGCTGTACTTTACTCCCTGGAAATACATTTAAAGCAAATGGTGTTAGCAGTGTCTTAACATGGTCAAACTATAGTTCCTGATGGCTGTTTTGGCATTATTGTTCTCAGATTGTGCAGAGAGCAAAACTGTTACTTTAACCGTGCAACTAGAGATGCTGATCCTTTTGTTCCTTATATAAAAAGTGTTTTTCTGTCCATTGTTTTCTCAGCCTGGGCCTCCTGGTCCTCCCGGGTCTGTAAAAATCACAATTCAATATGCAACGTGTGTCTTCCTCTGACAGTTCCTGGAAACATGACTTCCTCCGGTGAAACAGAATTCGTCCAACAGGCCAATCTGGGCCTTCAGAGACTTCACATTGTGATGGTTTTATGGACCACATGTTACAGAGTTTTCCTGGATATGTTTGGATCTGGTGAATCAGAAAAACTACAGAGTAACAATCTCACATAAAGATATTGTAAAGCTTTGAACTTCACAGGAAGTTTGATGTAATTAAATAACTTTGGAAGAAGCTGGACTGGAGGAAGAAGTGACATCTCTGTAAACAGCAGCTTAAATCAAAAGCAGTTACCGGCTCCACATTACTTATTCAAGGTTTGGGGAGCTATTTCTTTTGTGCTCTTTAGGTTTAGATACATTTGGAGTTTACCTCGCCTGCACCCAGCCCTCTGACTGAAAGACAAACAATGATCTCTCTATCGCTGCCACGCCTTCCTCTCTTTACGACGCTGTCTGTTTGAGTTACACCAGTCTTTACCCTGCAGGGACATGAATGTTGCCATGACAAACGCGGGGCTGTTCCTGCAGCTCGGACCTCGTATTGTTGGGTGTGTTGTGGTGATAGCGTAGTATATGGGTCATACACAAACACTCCGTCAACAAACCAGTATTCGCTTCAAACGATGAAGATGCATTTTTTCTCTAATGTGTCACCTGTCAATAAATTGTGAGAAAGCGTGGCATGTTCTTCTGTGTTTTTTCACTCTCTACATATGAATCAAGTGGTATACTTAACAACTGAATGACTCTCTTATTCTTTGCAGGACTTCCACATGCACTCGTAACGGGCTGGTAGCCGGCGTTCAGAGCAAGTACTTTGAATCCGTTCTGGACCGAGAGTGGCAGTTCTACTGCTGCTACTACAAACGCCGCTGTCCCTACTCCTGCATGTACGTACTCACGGGGCTATGTTACAGGAAATCTAGACTCCCATCTTTCTGTTTGATATGAATCTGAAGCAAACACAACTAAATAAAGGAGACAAACTTTTGTGTTATTTAAAAACGTTGACAGGTTATTTTGTGTCCAAATTCTTAGAGGTCACAACTCAAAGACAAGAAATATTCCTGCACATGAACAAACTTGTTGATCAGTAAGCTATGCAGCTTTTGTTTTCCATAGCAACACCTAAGAAAAGTTTGTAAATTCTATCACACAAAATCAATTGTTTAGTTCACATAATTATAAAGTATAAAAGAGATAAATATTGCAAAGGAACTAAGGCCAGAGTGGTCTGGATGGACCCAAAAAAACGCCTAGCCGAACCTTCGGGAGATTTCTGTTCTTGCCATCGCATGTTCGTGAGTAGCTTTACTTCTTAAACCCTTACTGTAATTCATCACGTGACTTTCACTCTTAACTAATAGCACTCCTCCAGTTATTTTTAAACCAAATCACAATCTTTACCTAAACAACTTGTTTTGATATCTTAAACTTAAACAACTTCCACGTGTAGTTACTTAAACCAGATATGCAATCTTTCCTAAACCTTAAGTATTTTTTTGCCTAGACCTCCCTGTGAAGTTTTCTTTTAGGGAAATTTTACATTGAAAAGACAAGCGGATCTCGACACGTGTTGCTGTAAGTGAGCAGAGAAATTAACACAAATTTTACTTAAAAACTATAAAACTGTTTCATGAAAGACACACTTTTACTGTAGATATGAGAACAGCATCGATCCTCTTGTTTTAATCTTGGCAAGAAAGAGAAAGATCATATTTCTTAAGGTGTCCTGCTATGGTTGTTTGATACACAACAAAAAAATGACACACTTCTGTTTTGCCTCCACAGGAAGACCTCGGACGTCCCTGAACACTACAGAGAAGAGGGAGAGATGGTGATCCCGAGTTATGGCTTCTTCATCCGCGGTGCCCAGTCCACCTTCAGTGGAGTGCTAAGGTCTGCTCACAACATCTGTTTATCTCCTAATAAGTTCTGATCCCATGAAGCAACGTATGGAAATCCATCCAAAAATTGTTGAATTCCTCTCAATTGGAAGACAACATCTCCCGAGTTTGCCTGATGGGACCGGAATTTATTGGCAAAAACCAGTGAAGTCTGATAATTGATGATCGTTGAAGTGACAGGTTCTTGTCTTTGGTTTCAGGGATCGGCAGTGGAAGTACATCCTGTGCAGAATGACAGACTTTGACTGCGAATTTGAGAATTTATAGAACATTCCTCTACTATATATGAGCACAACCATACTTACTCTTACATTTAAAAAAACAAACATAATACTCTCATTATGCATAACTGATATGATTCACCGTTTCATTCATGGTTAACGTTAGATAAATGCAGCCTGTATAATCACTGTTTTTAAGTCTGGAATGCTCACATAATTACTCACATATGAGTCAAATGTCAAAGAAAACAAACAAACAGGCTGGTTTTGCACAAACAAACAATTATGTTGCACCAAATCTGGAAACTCTGATATCAATTGTGATCCAGTATTGCATTTTAACCTAGATTCAAACACATTAAAAGCTATTTTTCTACGTGGATTGGACAACATTATCACGTTACTTGAAAGAAAGGTAACCGACACACTTAACCAAATTGAGTTTGAGTTTCTTTATAGGTTTTTTTTTAGATGAAATTAAAGCTTGTTTATCATGAATAATGTTAACTGACTGTTTAGCTAGCTTGTTAGCTAATAGGTACTTTAGGCATGCACACATATTCATGCTCACTAGGCTAAGCAAACGTGCATTGTGCAACAGAGTTTTGCTGAATTTAAATCTTGATATACACATTTCTAACCTAGTTTTGTTAAACTGATTATAATAAATGTAAGTTTATAAGATGTGTGTTTGAGCAACGAGGCCTGTGTGTCTTGTGTGGGCTCCACAGAGACTTTTGGAAAGGCTTTCTTCATTTGGTTGCTGCAGAAACTGGGAGTCATTTGGCAGCATGTGAAAGAGCTTTTCCAAACAACAAAGTTGATAATTTGATGCTGTGGTCATGGTGTTGGAAAACACTGAATCAGGCTCCAGCATCACTTAGTGGAGGTCACATGACGGTGAAGGCCAAACTAAATGGTTGGAAGTTGGAGCATTTTCACGGCCATAAAAACCCTCAGTGGGATGCAGGGTGTGACTGATTGAGATATTGTCTTGAAGGGAACAATTGTGTTGCAAGAGATATAAGAGCTTTCAGAGTCTCTGGCAGCATCAGGAATTCTGCAATGAAGAGTTTCCAATCTGCTTTCAACTGACTTCACATTTTATATACTGTGCTGTACTGGAACTCATGTAACTATACTGTGTGGAAACGGGATTAAAAGCATCCCCTCCTTTTGATTTGTGTGTTCATTCATTCAACATGTTGCCTAAAGAACTGTTTGGAAAATCTAAGAGGTGGAGAGTTTTCTGCACCACGATTCAGATTTGGTTTGTCAAATAGTGTGTAGTGCATCTATTATTTGCATGGTCATTATAATTAACAGTTGCAACTTTTTAATTAATTGCCATCCAAATAATACTTATGGACAATTTCTCAAAGGTTAATAAATTGTGTTTGTGTTAGAAGAGATATAAGACCTCGCAAGAGATATTTGTCCAGCAGTGGCTCAGTCAGTAGGGGCTTGGACTGGGAATCGTAGGGTCGCCGGTTCAAGTCCCCGAACAGACTTGAAATATGGAAGGTGGACTGCTACTCGGAGAGGTCCCAGTTCACCTCCTGGGCCCTGCTGTGGTGCCCTTGAGCAAGGCACCGGCCCGTTGCTCCCCTAAATGAATGTAAACTGCATATATAATGTGCATCTTATTAGCTATTCAATGACACTTACTTTATGAACTGATCATTTGTTATGTTACTCAAGACAACGATAACATTTCGGGCCAATGGTGCATTGGTCCCCTTTTCCCGAGCTGGGATAAAAAGCCTTAAATTGTAAATTGAGAACAACTTCTACTTTTTATTTTTCAATACAATGCAATCTTGAATAGATGCATTACATGTGCTCCGTGTGGTGGTTATCCCACACTGTCTGAATCCAGCAGTTACAGGTGGGAGGTTCTGGTTTCAACCATTTAATGGTGATGCGTTTCCGGGCAGCTGTCAATAAACTTCTTAATAGAAACGTCTTAGACCTCTCTTCTAGGCCCACAGGTAATACTCCCAGTAGAGCCTCCCTCGGATTTAGAGCAATATTTAGCTGGAACACTTCTTTAAGAGCCTCAAATGTCTCTTTCCAAAATATATGTAATTTAGGGCCAACACCTGCTTTTTGAAGAAGATTTGTTATTATTTATTGCTCAGGGTGTTAAACAACATGATGTCTGTGTCCAGGTTGTTGTTGCTCCGACTTAAGGACATTTTTTCCGGTGGTTAACAATCCTTTCCTAATATTTGTTTCTGTCCCACGATTCAAATGTAATAAGTACTTCTTTGGCTCATGCGACACCCTTTCAAATTTTCAACTTTTCCAGGCGACCAATCAAAACACATTTTGGTGAGGGGCTTTTTAAAGAGACAGGCACTAATACGGAGCGCTGCGGTGAGGAAGTGAATACAGGTACATTGAGATGGAAAGTATGAGTCAAATATGATTATTTTTTGTACTATAAAGCATGTAAGCATGTTCCAGTAGAAATACTTAATACAATTATGAATCTTATTAAAAGAAGCTCTATATAGCGTATTTAAAATGATCCTCAAACTCTTGGATGTAAACGTTGTCTCTATTATAAGAGAACTTAGAAAAGACATCATCAACAAACACACCAGGTTTTCTTAAAATCTGCAGGTAGCTTCACTGTAATGCCTCTGCAAACAGACCATAACATGCATAACCTCCTCGGCACAGGGATGTTTAAAATGTCATATTGCAGTGTTTATTAAAATCTCCCCAACATGTGGAGGGAAAGTGTTGTGGGAGAAAGGATAATCGAGCTATGTGAGAGTGTAAGCCCTCCAAAAAAAACAGCGAGGATGAAGTCAGCCATGACGTTATTCAGCAGCTCATTCGGGCTTAACTTGGCTGAAGGCAAACTCAACACTTCTTTGTTTTTTCCATAACTCGCTGGAGCGGGGCTCTGACACCAGGGATTACCTTATCAACCGCAAATCACTTTGCTACTCACGTGAGGAGGAGAGTGTAAACAAACATATCTCATACTTACTATCAAACAAAGCTTTACATCTTGAGGAGGACGGAGTCTTCTCTTTGAACGTTTTGGACTTAACTTAGACATGAATGAAAAGGTGATAAACACTGAGGCATGGATATGAATTAATTCATCCAAAATCCATTAATTTTGGGGGCTTTCAAACTCGTATATGGAGGGGTAATGTGACGCTTTGTGGGCGAATAGTGCACTGATCTCTTGGTAGTTGTTTGGTGAATTTATTTTGTTCTCTTGTATCTCCTGGAAGTTGTTTCTTGTCTCTTGTTAGATGATCTTTGTCTCTGTAGTTTTGATTCTCTTTTAAGTAGTTTGTTGGCTCTTTTGTGGTACTTTATCATTAATGTTGTCTCTTCCTACTTGTTTTGTGACTCTTGGTAGTTGTGTCTTGTCTCTTTGTGTGTCTTTATGAGTGTTTTGTGTCTATGGTTGTTTTCTTTGCCTTTATTTGTGTCCTGTTGATACATTGTCACTTTGTAAACTCTAAGTTGTTTCTTTGCATCTCTTTTTAGTCATTTTGAATGTTTGTCCTCATTTTATCGTTCTTCTTTGTAGACGCTTTGAGTATAGTTGGTTGTTTTGAGTGTATGTGGTTGCCTTCCTGCTCTTTTTGGTCCTTTTCGGTCTCTTTAAGGTTGTTCTGTGCCTTGTAATTTGATTCCTTTGGGCACTTTGTCCCCATCTCACTTCTTTCCTTTAAATGGGTCGAGCTGCATTTCTTTACTACCCCAACCCTCCAAAGTCCTGTTAAAATGTATTGGAGCTTAATGGAGTGAGCTGGGCGAAGGTCAGGCGGCTCACAGTACCGTCTTGAAAAGAGCTGGGGACCGGGCCAGTAGCCCTCAACACTATTTGTTTATGGCAGCTGCTGTCCCGGGGCACGGGGCCAAACACCGCGGCGACACAGCTGTCCCCGAGGCCGGCAAACGGTGGAGAGCCACACGCCTGCAGAGGGCCTCCAGCCCACAGGGACCCGCTGTCAAGCCCCACGGTGGAGGCTCCGGGAGGAACGGCGCTCCCAGGGTCCTACAGACAGCCCTCTCTTTGAATCCTATCAACTTCTGTCTTTTTGTAGTTGCTTCGTGTCTCTTCTTAGTGATTTTATGTGTCTTTGTGGACATTTTGTGTCTGTTTGTATTCAGTTTGTCTTTTAATATAATTTTGAAGACATTTTGAATAACTAAGTTAAGTTGTGTCTCTCGGAGTTGTTATATGTCCCCTTGTAATCATTTCTGTAATTTAATCTACCTGTTAGTTATTCATATTTACTTGCTTTGTGTTTGTTCGTAGTCATTCTGAGTCTCTTTGCGGTTGTTGTAAGTATCATTGTGGGCGTTTTTGGTCTTTAATAGTTATTTTGAGTAGCTGTGTGTTGAGCGTTTTGTGTCTTTTATTATATGTTTTTCTTTTGTTGGTAGTTTTTGTCTCTTAGAAGTCATGTTGTGTCTCCTCCAGATTAAGTTTGAGTCTCTTTGTTGTAATTTCATGTATCTTTTGGCTATTATTTCTCCCAGGGTCCTACAATCAACTCGCTCTTTGAATCTGGAAATAGTTGGAACAAACAATCCAAACTTTTGACATTTTGTGGTTGCTTTGTGTTTGTTGTGGCTTGTAGTTATTTTATGTAGGGCATTTTGTGTTTGTTTAACAATATATAACAGACTATACTATTGTACTATTTACAAGACATTGTATTGCACACATTTGCAAGTTTATTACAGCAATCCACAAACTATTTTTTAAAGGTTTACAAATCTTTTGGCAATCATTAACAACAACAAGTCTAATATAGTCTATAACATCTTGTCCAAAATTGATTGGACTCATCCTTTGCCACTGCTTTTTCCTTGTGCCAAGTTTCATAACATTTAGGCCAGATTTTCTTCCGCAATACTGCTGACAGCAAGATAAAGCAACCAACAAACTGCAACCACATCATAAATACTAGCCTTACTCCTAATAGGTAAACGTTATCATTATTTATTGTACTTTTAAGAAATGATTTACAGTATTTTAAAGTGTTTCCGGCCATTTAAAGGGGTTAAAGTTCTCAGCAAACTTTGGTTCTTTAATCAAATGTTCAGCCTGCAAGAACGTTTCTGATTTTTCAATTAGGCTGCACGGAGGAAAACCATTCAACATGCTTTTAAAACCTTAGTTTCCTTTCATTCTTATGTATTTTGAACTGCATAAATATCCCTCACAAATCTCCTAAGAAGTTAGTTTGTACCAGGAGCGTTCTGCAGGGATGACCCAGCGGTAGCCTCCTTCGTGAGCCGCTAACCATGAGGGGATATTATGTCCTGCTCCGTGCTCCTCTCCCTCCAACACATTTCATTACAGCTGGATAAAGAACAATCCTTTTCAAAACAAAATTCACACTGGCTGTAATTAAAGTTTATAGCCTGGGTCACAAAGCTATTAAAGTCTCCTTACTGCAATCGCTTTTACAATCTGTAGTTATCCACCATATAATCAAGACCTGAGTATATATTTATGGCAACAAAGCCCCGGAGAGTCAAAGGGATGTGACTTATGATTAAAAACCTGCTGCTGATTTATATACTGCATGCCTGGACTATTATCATTTAGATAGATCCTATTTTATACTCATTTTATGAAACAAATCTTTAGGTATTGTATTTGTGATAAGAATGGAGTATAATGACAACATTTATCGTCATTACTCCGGCTAAGGAGGTCATGTTTCTGGCTTGGTTTGTCTGCAGGATTCTGGGAAAACTACCAGCCTGATTTTTATGATACTTGGTGGAAGACTGAAGCATGGAGCAACGAAGAACATATTAAATGTGTGAGCCGAAACCCAAATCACTTTTCCTAACATTGCAAGATAAAGGGCATTTGTGCTAGTCTTCTTTTACATGTCGTATTTTATTTTCATTATCTAATGGGAATACAGTAAGAAACAGACTCAAATCTAAATGGACAAATTAAACTAAAGAATGTGCATGTTGAGGGGAAGTGTAGTCAACACCAAATTGAATGCTAAGCATACAAACTGTACTTGAAAGCCAACCATATCCCTACGAATAATGGCATTCTACGTTTCTGCAGAATCAGTGATACCTTAAGATAAGACCTTTCTGTATCACCATGTAGGGAAAGCCAGGTGTCAAAGCAGGAATAGAACAAGAGTAAAACAAGGACAGTAAAATAAAGAGTGCACACAAGGACAATAAGAACAGAAATATGAGTAAGCAGGTTAGTTACAGTGTAAATAAGAATAGCAACGATCAAATAAAGTTAAACACTGTGTGAGTCTGATGGCAACGTTTCCGAACCAAAATATGTGACATGCTTTCGGAAAAATACTAAAAAATAATGGCTGTGAAACGCCTGGTTTGGTTTAGCGTGTAGGCTAAGTATGTTCTTGAAGAAACAAGCCGGGAAATTAGCCTACTTTTGTTATTAGCTACACAGTGGTTGTCTCAAAACACTATCCAGAACATCCACTCTAAGTGATGAGACAAGCACATGTTGATATTTATTTAATTCTAGAACTTGAGATGGATAATCAGAAGCAACAACAAACCACAATGCCTCTTAAGTTGAGCACCAATCATCAAAAAGCATCACTTTTCTCAGTTAGTGTCTGAGTTCATTAGCTGGGATCCATTAAGGCTTCTGTGCAGCTGCAGCTATGAATGAATGAAGGAGAAAAACAACAGCTTCTTACAATATGAGGTGACTGTATTTATGCTGGAATTCTTTCTAGCAGCGTTTTTAGTCCTCAAAAACATGTTTGTGAAGGGTCCATCACGCAGATCCTGGTGTTTAACAATGAAGAGCATGTTTCGAACCTCGCAAAGACCCCAGGAAGTTCGCTGGACGTGGATGTCCATTTCTATACTGGCCAAACAGAGGTACTACAAGTGATGTGACGTAATTGGGCCCTTTTTCCCATTGACTTACATTCAGAAATAAATGTCTGTAAGTCACTGTATAATTCTTTTTGAACTAATAAACTATCCGACACTTGTAAGGCGCTTTTTTGAATCATTAGTGTCTAAAAGTTGTAAAATGCAGTAAAGCCGAACCTAGAGTTATTTTCTTTCTCCATTGATAACCGAGAGCCGGAGATCGGAGGTGGGGCTTAAGGAAAACTCAAGTTCACACTCTCTTTGGGCCCACATAAAGGTACTTTTGCTCTCGAGAGTCAGATCATTTTGGCTTCATGCGCCACTGAGCAACTTTGTGTCTCGTGAAGAGCAAAGCAGACTAGGTCCAAAACCAGGACGTACAAAGTTTTAGTGAAAAACACCTTTAATGTTAGGTTTTCGGAACAGCAAACACAGATCCAACAAACAATGACAGCAAAGAAGAACTTAAATATATGCAGGACATAGCAAGACATAGCTGGGGAGGGCAGAAAAACACAGGGGCATCAGGTGAGCACAATCAGGTAATCAAACAGGAGGGTCAACACAGAGACAGGAAGTAGAAACTGAAATTACTCAGATGGGGAACACTCTTCAAAATGAAAGATTCAAGATTCAAGAAGCTTTATTTATCCCGAGGGAAATTGCTGTGCAACAGTTGCAGGAGAAAGTAATACAAAGTGAGAGGTAAAATCAAACTAACATAAAATAAACTAAGTAGGTATTACATAGATAGATAGAATCGGAGGATGAAACCCTCTTTATTTGTCACATACATGCACACAGCAGAGCACACACAGTGAAATTGGTCCTCTGCATTTAACCCATCCTAGTACTAGGAGCAGTGGGCAGCTATCGTGCAGCGCCCGGGGAGCAATGGGGAGGGGGGATTGGAGGTGGCCGGTGCCTTGCTCAAGGGCACCACAGCAGGGCCTAGGAGGTGAACAGGGACCTCTCCAAGTAGCAGTCCACCATCCATATTTTCAAGTCTGTTCGGGGAATTGAACCGGCGACCCTACAGTTCCCAGCCCAAGCCCCTACTGACTGAGCCACTGCTGGACTTACCCTAACCCTAACCCTAACCCTAACCCTAACCCTAACCCTACTAAGTAAAAGCAATACAATTACAGTTAATACGTAGGTAAATACAATACAACAATATGCACTGTGCAATTTAGCAGCAGAAACAGGAAACAGTCAGATGAAACCTCCAAAGCTGTATCCAGTTCTCTTAAAACATCCATGATTTGCAGCGTTTGTGTTCAGCTTGAATGTAGTGGAAATACAAAAAAACCCGATTAAATTGGAAAGAACAATCATGTGATTGGCCTTAAACATTTAGATTTAGATCTATTGTGACCAATACTGCAACCATAAACCAGGTATTGTTACAATTGGTCAAACTTTCTCACTGATAATCTTCCCTAAACACTGTTTTAAGTTGAGTAAAACTCTCTGATCTGGAGCAGTGAAGGCATGGGGATGTGTGTTTGTGGAGTGGGCAGGGAGCGCCCCATGCAGAGGGACCCTGACCCGCCTCAGGCTGATACATCCATGTGTTGCACAGATAGCCTGTTTATTTTAGGGAGCCTCTGCCTGCTCTCCATGCTCTCACTTGAGGACAAAAACAGCTGCCTCTTTTCATGTACGAAAACAAGGGGTGCTGAGCAGGGGAAAAAGCCACCAGAACTCAGCTGGGCCGACTCGTTCCTGCAGATCCGCACTGCTTTTCTAAGAAGATATAATGGTATCCTTACACGATAGAGAAAATCAAACCAGTGGAAGTCATTTTGAGGGTCAATTCAAGCTAAATAGTATCTGTCGTTTTGATATCAACCAACACCCAAATACAATTGAGGTGTATTGCTTCTAAGTATTTCAAAAGCAATGTGTTACTACGGTCTGGCAACAATCTACCAATCCCATTCTTAGGAATTTAAATCAGCATGTTTGTTGGCACTACCATGCTGCAGGAGATTTCATTAGGGGTAAACAAGAGCCAGATGCTTAAATGTCTGGATTTTGGCTTTTCTGGAAGATTCAACTGGCTTTGGTTACATCACAGTAAGACCTCAGATGTTCTCCAGAACAACCACAGGATAATGGTACTCTGAATTCCCCTTGACTTTTTTTACCGAAAGGACTGAGACAAAAATCTGCCCGAATTCCTTAAAAACCTTGTAGAAAGATGAAGCATTAGCAAAGGAAGAATCAGTGATCAGTGGTTATGTTTCATGTAGGGCATCTGTGTTGCATTCATTTGATGCTGAAATAGTCGTAAAACTGATTGGAATATAGTCAGAACAACAACTTGTACACAAATATCCATGTGTTGTTTGATGAATAAAATGCGTCTTTGTGGCGTCCATGTTGTTTTCACATGTAAAGCTAAACACACCTCCAGATTTGGGAGAACTACAGTTTTTAAAAGACACCATTTGCTGCGATACTCTGTCTTTTTTATTCTTGTTTCACTTCTCTGCCAAATCTAGTTAAATGTTTATCTGTCAGGGAAGAGTATAAAAGTTAGCAATTCTCACCTCAGTTATACTCCGTGCTAACAGGCTAAGCTAACGGTAATACCAGACCAATGGTGTGTCTCAATTTACATTTTTCTGGCCTTACTTTTGGTATTTTGGGTGCATAGAGTGTCCCAACGCAAAGGATGGCAAAAGCACAGTGAGTAATGTTGCTCTTATATGTATTGAATAGTCATCCTCAATGGCCGCCATCTTGGCTAACGTAACAGAAGTGAACACAGAACTACACATGATTTATATAGGTGGGTTAGTTTTCTCTTTAATAAACCAACCATCTCTGGTGTAGGAAGAAGAAGCCGCTGTTTATTATTGAAACAATCAAGTAGTCTGTATTGGTTTTACTAACGTAAACAGCTAGCTAGCTAACTGAGCTAACAGGCTAGCTAGCTAACAGTAGGCTATTGATTGTCACTCCTGGTAAAGTTCACAGCAGACGAGTGCGATTTCAGAGCACACTACCTTGTTGAAAATCACGCACTAGACAAGTCTTAACACGCATCCATATTCAAACAAGGGCTCTCCTTGTGAACATAATAATTCAAGTGCCTTGAAGAGTTTTTCTCAAATTTATCACAAACATCCACTTGGACTCAAGGACGACCTGTATATTTTCAAGGTCAATGTGAACCAAACAACCCTGATTCTCTCCTTAGCCGAGGAACGTCTCGACACATGAGTGGACTTTGTTTATGTTTCTTGTTTTAACCTCTGTTTTGTTTTTAACCCTATTAATAAATGATCTGTTTGCATAGTTTGTCTAGTCTATTCTGTGTCTCTTTTCACCTTTACCCTCTTGCTAATTTGGACAATTTCACACAAATGTCTACAACTTGGAGGCATAAAACTGTGAGGCGGTATTTCTAATTGCTCATATATTTGCAAAGGGAGGATTGTGATCTCTCTCCCTCTTAATGGCTGCTCTACTAGGAACTCCTCCTAGATGGATTCTCATTTCAAACTACATGATTGAATCAGAGTTCTGCCCTCAGTGTGACCCGGTTTACATGCAGCAGCATGTGAAGAACATTCTGTGTTGTATAGATCTTTATTTGCTGCTGTGGGAACAGCAAACATCGGTGTTGTTGTCCACGAGTGTCAGTAAGACAGAAACAAACGTGTGGAAACCCGTTATGTGCAGAGCAGGTTAATCAAGCCGGGTGTGTCCATTATCTGCTGTAATCCTTCAGAATAATTTAGTCATAACAAGGGCAGATTCTAAGTGTCATTTTGTGTTTCTATGTGTTTTTTTGTGTCTTCTCTGTGTCGCTTTGGGGTTGTTTTGTTTCATTTTGTGATATTTTTTTGTCTCTTTGTGGTCATTCTGTTTCTTTTCTGTGTCTATTTTGTCATTTTGTGTGTCTTTGTTGCTGTTTTGTGTCTCTTTGTGGTTATCTTCTGTCCGTTTAATGTCTATTTTGGTCTCTTTGTGCCTCTTTTTAGTCTTATTGTGTCATGTCTGTGTTTCTGTGTCATTTTGTGTCTCTTTGTGGTTGTTTAAAGTCCATTTTAGGTCTCTTTTCACCCCTTAAACTACTTTTTGTGTCTCTTTGTAGTTGTTTAAAGTATTTGTCTCATTCTGGTCTATTTTTGGTCATTCTGTTTCTCATCTCTCATGTTTGACCCGGGCACTTTGGGCCCCTTCCCCACAAAAGACCCTTTCAGTAATCCATCCATGCACTTTGAATGTGAATTCCAACCATCAATTTGTGGGTTTAAAAAATGCAAAAAATAATCTGTCAGGAATCCTCTTCTTCCCAAGTGTTTCTCGCTGGCTCTTGGGAAGTATTCTTTGCATTGAGGACTCAGGAGGTCGCGCTCGTGTTTACACACTCACCTCGTGATGATGGTGTCAGATATTAAAAAGCCGGTCTGAGATTTAAAGAGAAGAACAACAACAAAAAGTTTGGCATTGTGGGAACAAGAGGTGTAAGGTGAGCTCAGTGACCCTTTGGCTTTCTCACTTTCCCTTCTCGCGGCGCTCCTCCAGACAAAAGCGTCATTATTTCTCTTGGATTCCTCACTGCTGAATTCTTGGTAGCGAAGCAGGATAAATTAGCCTCTTTATGGCCTGTTTTTGGAGAGAGCTGAATGGATCCGAGGGTGTTTCCTGTCATTCAGACTCGAAGCTGGAACCACAATGTCTTTCATTTCTTCTCCGTCATTAGCCATGATGACCTTGTGGCTGCATTTCCTGGAAAGACCTGAGAGTGAAACCAACAGAGCCACAGAGAGAGAGAGGGAAAGTCTTTGTGTTTGAGACGGTGTCAGAGCCTTATTCTGTGATTATACTGGATCTCCCTGCAGGTGATAGGTCAGAGCTGCGAGTGTGAAAGATGTTTGGAGGCTTGTGTTAATCTGTCTGTTGGCCGGAGGCCCAGGAAGAGAGGAGAGCAGGACTCTAACAGTATTGTGTTACACAAAACAGGCACTTCTCAAACCCGAGGACGTGCTCCTTTCTCAGTGTGTGTGTGTGTGTGTGTGTGTGTGTGTGTGTGTGCGTGCGTGCGTGTGTGTGTGTGTGGAAACCAACCGTGACCCAGTGTTTAGAAACACTCCTGGAGTTTTTCAGGATATAGAAAAAATGACTCACAAGGTACAGACAGTGCTGAAGGACATGCATTGATTTTCCTGAAGTTGGTGACAATGTTTCACACAGTTCTTACATTAATTCTGTATAAATGTGAGATCAAAGAGCTCAATCTGGTTGAAGGTTTAGGTTGCTTGTTGTCTAATTATCACTTTTAAGAAGCATTCATCAAATTTGATGTCAACTACCTTAGACACTAGATGGTGCTATGTTATTAAGTCAGCTCAATTGGCAGAAAGAAGGGTAAAAGAAAGATGCGGAAATGGGAGAAAGAAATCAGAACAGTGCCTTTAAATCTTATTTAAATGTTGATATAATGCATAATGTGCTGTTAATTAAAGGCAATATATCACAATATGAATAATTGCAATACTTGGCTTTGTTGAAAATGGCAATAGTATTAGAAATATATCTTAAGTATTGTGATAATATCATAGTGTGACGCCTCTAGCCATCAAATTATGTATATATTTATATATATTAAAAAGTGTTAAGTAGACCAAAAACACGCAGGGTCACAATTATAGATGTGCATTAAACATTACTATTGTCACAAATGGCAAAGGTACGACATATGTTAGGATAATAGCAATAACAGGTATGTAAAAACTAACTAAAATGAGTATTTCCTTCAAAACATTCAAAGTTTGGGTTAATTGAAGCAACCATTCGCTCACCAATCCTCCACATTTGTTCCCTGAGAGCACAGTATGTTTTGAGGCGTGTGGAGAAATAAGCTGACCGGATGTATTTCCAGACAATTTGGTGTAAATACCCGTAAAATACCCTTAACTCTCAGCCAGCCAGACAACAAAGCACTGGAGGATAATAGAAGTTGTTACATCAGACGTCAGCAGAGCTTTTACATCATCATCATCCAACCACTGCCAATTGCTGATTACCAGCGTTGGGAGATAAAAGCCCTCCTCGTTAACTCTTGTGACTCATTAGGGACATTTTTTTTAATTTAAAATGTTACAATCATTTTGTGTGTGTTAATGCAGGTGACATTTTGGGATGTAAGTCTCAGCTCCTTTAATAAAGTGTGTAGCAGAAAGACAGTCAATAATATCCCCATTGAAACCCATTAAAACCACAATTCCTGATCCCACAGCCACAACAGTACAAATTCATTTAATTTATTATGTCATCGAACTAACATTTGACTTTTTCCAACAGATTGAACAAAAACATGCTATTTTTTATCGTTTTCCTGCCGAAGAAATGCATAAAAATCTATGTTTTTGTCATCGATGAATCATTAATCATTGATATATCACACAATGAGAAAAATATATTAAAATTCCCTGAGCATTCAATATTCAGAAACATTAAAAAAAGGAAGGGTGGTGTCGTGCAAAAAATGTGCATTTAAAGGGTTTAAAATATTTGATATTTAATGAATACTTTGTAGTTATACTAAACTAAGAGCTAACTTACGTGGAAAATATTAACAGCATGTTCTATTTTCATAGCAGATTAAGGAAGGGTACTTTTATTGACCCAACACTGCATAAAAATAATGCATGTAAATGGTCTGCAAAGGTTCATATCCCTGTGTTATGTCCAGAGGGAGTTTCTCTCTCCCACACACTAGCCCCCTGCCTGAAACGCCTCCTTGACATGTGACATCACTATGTAACACTCACACTTCTACATGTATAGCGCACTAAGACGTTGTAGGTGATAGGCTGAGGGGCGGGGCATCTCTAAGCCGTTGACAAATCACAACAGAGCCGGCTAGCTAACCAATCAGAGCAGACTGGGCTCTGGTTTCAGACAGAGGGTGAAAAGAGGTGCTGCAGCACAGGCAGTATGAGAAACATAAAGAGCTTTTTGAACATTAAAGCATGGAGACATGTCCCAGGAGAGACAGTAAATATTGATATACATCTGAAAAGGAGCATAACATGTTTTTGTGGTTATCATTAGGGATAAAGTTGGTCAAAAGAATCAATGAAACTAGATGATGTGATTCATATTCTACGGGAGTTTTCCAGCGCAGACATTTTTGCCCTTTAAGGACATCCGAGTCCTTTTTGCTCTGCTTTAAGATACAAAAGTTTGTCTAGCTCTTTTTGGTGTTAAGATAAAACTGTGAGATAAATTGTCACATTTATGTTTCTACGGACATATTTACAGAGATTGTCCTCTGCCAGAGTGTAATGGAAAAATACTGCAGGGCCAAAAAGAGAGTCTGTCCTTGGACACAGCGAGAACAAGACGAGGAAAGATAAGGAGGCTGTGTTTGTCCTCAGACTGTCAGGCGCTTTTATCTCCTCTGACTCCGGGTCACACTCCTAATCTTTCTCTCCAGTTCAGCTAATAGTGTTACCGGACAGACAGTAGATTACATTAAACTGCACCCCAAAGACACCCAAATCAAGACCACTGATCTACTGTAGACACAACGTCCTAATCCTGTGCAGAAAGTCTCACGTAGTTCAGAGAAGTAATATGGATTTTAATAATGCATCGTTCTGCAGTACGTTCTTTTTAACACTTTTTACGACACCCATTCATTAATGCCTTGTAAACATCCAGAATAATTTTTATCATCTCATCGAAATACATCGCAAAACTATTTTTCTATTTTATTTGTGCTTTAGTTAAGAGCCATTAGAACAGACAGTAGATAAGAAAAATATGTACAATAAATAGGGTTATGAATTTCATATAAATATTTATTTTTGTTCATTTATTTTTTAATATTATATAGTATTGATTTATTTGTAATATTATATTAGATAATATTATATCTTATTTTATTTATTTTTAATATTATATTGTATTTGATTTATTTGTAATATTATATTAAATAATATTATATCTTATTTTATTTATTTTTCAAGAATGTTCCAATTCAGTTTTCCTTCTTTATCTAGATTTTTAATAATAATACTTGATTAAAAAAAGCTTTTAAAAATATTATATATATTTCTATTTATTTTTCAAGACTATTTCTATTAGTTTTATTTCAAAATTTAGATTGTTCTAAAACAAAAATAAATACCAAAAATATTTTGTTAATATTATATATTTAATTTTCATTTCTGTATTTCATATTTTTTACAATATTACATACTAAAAAACCTTCATAGTTCTTTTCACAGGAATAAATACAATCCTAAAATATATACTGACTTTATAATGTAGAGAAAAGTTGTCTTACATCCCTAAAAACTGAAGTTTAATCAAACAATAATAATAATCTGTGAACAAAAAGTCCTGAAAGTATAAAATATTCATTGTTGTGGAGATAATTAGGAGAGAGAGGGTATTTGTACAGGGATATTAAAGATGCAATTAAATCCACAGTGCATGATTATTTTATATCAAGGTCAAAAGTCCGGGTTTGGGGTGGAAATATTGTGTGTACAGTCAATAGCCCCTTGCTCTCACTGAGAGTGGAAAAAGATCAACAGCAAATATACAACCGAATGCCAAATGAGCATTCATGCGGGTAACAGGGGCACTGATCACTGATCACAACTATTTACTGCCCCAGGCTGTGTTTACTCCCGTGTCAAGGTCAGAGAGTGAGGACAGCATCGGGCCGTCTGTGCATCACGTGAGGTGAAATATACTGCGGCAGACGGTGTCCAAATGAGCCAACACAGGCTGAGGATGAGTGATGAAAACAGGAAGCAAGTGATAGTGACAGGAGAGCATGAAGTGTGCAGTCATTCACTATGAAGGGGGGGGGGGGGGGGGGGACAAAATGGATGGTAAATTAAGAAAGGTGGCAGTCCATACTGATAAATGGTATACAGGGAACAGGCAAAGAGAACTGAAGTGCAGGGGACTCCTTCGCCTATAGAATGTTCTTAAAAGAGACAGAAATGGAAAAGGAAGAGACTCAACATGAGAGGAAAGACTCAAAATGACCACAAGCAAACAAAAACTGACTTAAAGGAGACAAAAAACGACAATGAAACAAACTTAATTTCAACATAGAGACACACAATTACTAGAAAGCGACACAATATGACAACAAAGGCACAAAAAAAAACTAAATAAAAACTAAAATGACTAAAAAGATACAGCATTTTAAAAAAGAGAGACAAAATCATTACAAATAACTGTAAAGACATGTAAAAATAACTATATGGAGACACAAAATCACAAAAAAGACACAAATGTGTTAATGAAATACACATAATGCTACAGAGAAACACAACAGGACCACAAAACGACTCAAAATGACGATAAAGACACTTATAGTTATAACACCTACTAAAAGAGGCTTAACTTAACCATTATCTGTGTAATTTGCTTTTACATTTTGAAGGTTTGTCCCCAGGGGCTTGTTGTCTCATATCCTTCCATTCGAGCAGCGATTTATAGCAAATATCGTTCAGACAAAACAGTGACAGAAAAATCCGAAGATTGTCTGACACAAACTGCAGAGCAGAGAGGAGGTTTCTATGGGACAGAGAACCGGATTAAGTGTGTGTTGTATGAAATCTGTGGAGCCAACAGGTAAAGTCTCTGACTGGATGTGAAATAAATACTCCATTAGACTCCTTTGTTTACACCTAGAACATAATGACAACACTATGTAACATTTACGCTTCTATTGGCTAGCACTCCAACACGTTGTACGTGATAGGCTAAGGGGCGGGACATATCTTAGCGGTTGGCCAATCACAACAGAGCCGGCTGCATCACAGGCAATGTGAGAAAAAATAAAGTGCTTTTTGAACATTAAATCATTGAAACAAGTCTCAGTAGAGACACAAAATACAAATATGAACCTGAAAATTAGCATAATATGGCCTCTTTAACAGGAACAGGCTGACATTTTGCTAAATATGTTTATTTGCTGTCTTGTTAAGGGATAGCTAGAGAACAACAAAGCTGCATGCATTGAATTTTCCTGCTCTTTGCATGCAAACCCCTGACAGTTGAGCACATTTTTTTTTTTACCGTTGTGAAACATACACCAGGCTTCCTGTTTGAGTCATGATTGCCTTTTGTCTTATCCTTAGCAAAAGAACCTGCTCAAAACCAAACAAAAGCTCAACCAGGAGGAAATGAATAGAAGAGCAAATACCTCACGAAGGAGGAAGTGACTCGATGTGCGGCTCAGCATGTTGTCAGGGAATTCAAACTCAAAAACTGAACACAGCAGGCTTTGGTAGAGAGAAATGTATCCGTAGAAAGTGGGAAGTACCATTTAGTAGAATAAATTCAACTTCTGCAAAGGAAGGGATCTAGTTGAGTAAACTAAAGCCACTTAGAAGAAGTCGTTCCACCTTAAAAAGTACATTTATCATGACAAAATATAATAAGAGGAGACTCAAAAGGATTGGAAAGAGTGTGTGTAGTTTCAGTTGTTTAATCCACAAAAAACTACAAGCATAAATACTTGATTAGAACAAAGAATAAAGACGACGTACTGAAAAGGTTTGGATTATTTGAAGCTAATTACAGGATTATTCATGCTCCAAATGTGAGTCTTCACGGTTGCACTGATTGTAATGCCTAAATTAAATAATATATAATGTCAGAGGTGAAAGAAGTAGCCTTTATTTCCATAAAAGTAAAAACACTACGGTCTTTATATTCTCAATTTGAATTAAAAAGTTACTTAGGTACAAATCAGATCAGCACAATGTATTCAAGGTATCAAAAGTAACACAAGTACGCAGAATGGCTATTTTTACAGCCATATATTACCATAAAATATTATATTGCTCAGTTTGTATGACTATCAAATACATGTTATATCATTTAAATGTTGTAGTTTATCAATATAGAGGCATTTTAGCTACTTTTTACAATTATGTGGAGATTAGTAGAACAGATCTGCATTTTTTTAATATCATTTTATGTGTTTTTTTTATATTAAAAGTAACTGAGTGTCAAATAAATGTACTGGAGTAGAAATGTAAAGTAGCAGAACATGTAAATACCCAAGAGAATTACAAATGATATGTAAATAGTCCTTAAATACTTTGACTTAGTTAACTTCTACAACTGTGTAATGTTATATATAAAGTTGTACGACAGAAGTATAGGAACAGATATTTAATATTCCCTGAAAACTTCAGCAGTAACTTTACTTTATGTCCACAGTTGGCGAGGGCAGTTAGCTGGAGATGCAGGAATGTGTTGCAGAGACATTTTGAGCAGCGTTAGATGTCAGGTTCGGTATGTGACACATGGATGAGCAACACAATGTGTCCTCTCTCCCCCCAAACCCCCTACTCTTCTTCCTCGGAGTGAAAAAACACACCAACAGAGCGTTGGCATTCAAAGTATTAACAGTGACGTGCAGACGACACTGTGAGGGGTGTAGTGCCGCACAAAGGCCTGGCAGAGGATTGTGATGGAGTTAATTTCACTTCCTGTGTTTGTGAACTTGAAACTGACAATGAAGGTTTCTGAGTTTCCTGATTTATTAAAGTGAAACATTTATGGTACAATTACTGACTGGTAGGCTCAATTTATATACTAATTGTGATTTAAGTAGCTAAACCTGTGCTATTTTGTGAAGTTAACTCCTGAATCTACCAACCATTTTGGACATTTAAAGAAAATAATATGTCAGTGATTCTTGAGAAGTGGGACAAAACATGTCCGTGACATAAATCACAGTTTTTTGGCTAAAATATTCAATAAATATACTTAAAAATGAACCCAAACACTAAACAAGACAAGGATAGCACAACAAATTATGTTTTGAAGTTGTCTAACATTTTGTTTGTGCCTAGAAAAACCCATGTCCGGAAGCAGGTCTCACCACACTTTAATTCTTTAAAAAGTCCAAAAAGTTATATAAAATTTAACTTTATTAATATGATGTGCAAATAAAGTAGTATTTATTTCACTAACATTAAAGAAAACTTAATTTAAAATGTTTTTAATGTACTTTCTGGTCAATTGAAAATGTGTCCGAAGTTTTCGTCAACACCGTCAGACATTTAAATTGGGGGAAATCAGGAATAATTTAGGGCAGCTATAAGTCAAAGGACCCCGTTCCCTCCTTCTTGGTCTTGCTGGCGCCACAAGAAAACTTGAGCTCTGGTAAGTTTTTTAAAATACTTCATATTTCATATCTTTTTACTAATGCGCACATGTCACAACCATAGAGTATCAACTCCAAAGTGTCTAAAAGTCAAACATCTGTTTAAAAGTTTCTGCAATATAGCTTTGATTTATATAGATTGGTAGGACTTTAACCAACACGTGAAAAACAAAATGGCTCCTGTGAGAATCATGCATGATATAAGAAGAAATGTGCTATTTTGTCAACACCGTCAGACGTCAACACCCACCGTCAGAATTTGTGTCTGACGGTGTTGAGACTTTCTCTGACGGTGTTGACAAAAGCCATTTTAGTGTCCAATTTAAGCATTTCAATGTAATTTATACCAATATCCTATGCATTTTTACCATTATTGCAGTTTCATGTATCCCATTCAAACTAGTTGTGATGTACCGTAGCCTACTGTTACCGCCAACCTGATATTATGAATCATGTTCCACACCAAGCACGAAAAGGCAGGGTTTTGCACAGTTTCTCAGTCCAAGCGCCAGGATGCTGCAGCCATCTGGACACATATGCATCAAATCCTGACAGACATTCGTGCAAGATTTCCAAATCTTGAGACAGCACACTTTTGGTCAGATGACCCAAGCAAACAATATAAAAACAGAAAGAACTTTTTCCTTGTCTGTGCTGTTCCTCCCCAGCTGGGATTCAAGAATGCAACCTGGAATTAATTTCCAACATCACATGGGAAGGGTGCCCCTGATGGCATTGGGGCAACAGTGAAGAGATGTGCTGACAGTATAGTTCTTAGAGGTCAGAACATCGTTGATGGCAAAGACTTCTATGAGAAGGTCTCCAACAGCCTAAGTGGCATCCATCTTCAACTTGTCACTAGTGATGATTTCCAGGCTTATGACATTCTCCTTACCCAACCATTGAAATCTATCCCTGGAACAAGGAAGATCCATCAAGTTGTGGCTGAGGGCAGTGTCATCCATTGTAGGCACACTTCCTGTTTTTGCAATGTACCACGCATCTGTCCTTGCTTCAGTCCAGTTACCCATGCTTGGGATTGCATCCCTCAAGTCACTGCTGCAAAGAGTCCTCTGGCGATATTGATGGAGTCCATGGAAAATGAACCCAGTGTAGTGCCTGAGGGCACAGCAACTGGGATAGGCCCCAGTGATATCCAGAGGGAAGATTGGCTTGTTGTGATGTACGACCAGTACTGGTGGCTTGCAAAAGCATTATCTGTTGATGCAGAGCATCAGGATGTTGAAGTCGAATTTTTTCATCCTCATGGGCCAAATGTCCAGTTTCAACGAAAAAAGGGAAGCCCAGATATCTGCTTTGTTCCCTTACCGGATGTTCTGGTGAACCATGCACCATCTTCACCGGCTCGCTTAAGCAGCACCAGGGAGATATATCAGATTTCTCCTGAGGTAATGGACTACATAGAGGGGGAACATGTGTCAAGTCTGTGTTGAACCGAACTCTGGCCACGCCCCCTCTCGTCACTTTGACACTCAAACACCTCCCCGACCTCTGCAGCCACGTCAGTCCTCCCCACGACTACATCTCGTCATAGCTCACAGTTTGCCAGGATTACCAGATTGTTGGACTTTTAGTTTGTTCGCGCCTTACTGCGCTGTTTAGTCCTGTTTGCCTCACTCTCGTAGTGAGGTTCCAAGTTTCTTCCTGCGCAACAGTGCATTTGAGTTTAGTCAGTAGTTCTTAGTTTAGCCCCCGTATCTTTTGTGCTTTCCTGTTTATAACATTTCTCCTGTGTTTTGAATCCTGAGTCCCATTTGTGAACATCTCCTGTGTTTTGAATTCTGAGTTGCCTGTTTTTGCTCGTGTTTCCTCTGTTAACCCTGTACTGCCAGTACTATAAAACTCCCATCACAGTTATGTTTGTGTCGTCTGCCAATTCGTGACAACATGTTAATCATCTCCTACCTGATTAGTAAACTGTTCCTGAAAACATTGTCCCTTTCTTAGCCGTTATTCAAGAAAATAATTCTAAATATCAAGTGTCTTCGAGTATTAGAGTTTTGTGAAAGTTCAGAAAGACATTTTGGATGAGATTTTTCCAGTTGGTGATGATTTTATCGTTCCTGCAATTTTAATTTGTCAACTCCATCAGTGCCCTGTCAACTCCATCAGTGCCCTGTCAACTCCATCAGTGCCCTGTCAACTCCGTTTGTGCGTTGTCAACTCCGTCAGATCACTTTTCTTTACTATTTCTTTAAAAAGGGCACGTGTTTTATTCCTTGAAGGATATATGTTCAGAGACTAACACATGTCCAACGTTCATGTGTATTTCTTATGCTTAAAAATGTCACTGTTAAGTCTGGAGGTTAAAGACAAATGTATCTGATATGTACGATTTCAATTATAGTAATTAATCATTGACTTCTCTGGCTTTAAAACTGGCATTTCATTGATTTCAAAATATTTGTGCATAATTAGGGGAACTTTCACCTGATGAGTGAAAATCAATGTGATAACATAATTTAAAAGAATCAATAAAAGTATTTTTATGTTTCTGACGGTGTTGACAAAAAATTAGTGCTGATCCAGCAAAATTGCAATTTATATTAAACATATACAACTGGGAGGTTGAACCAAAGCATGTTTGGATAGACAATAAATAATTGAACAAAACTATTCATATATTTAGCAAATTATCAAAATATTCTTTTTGAAAATGAAAACCTGTTTTGTCCCTTGTCTCAAGAATCACTGATATACGTTTTCTACAGTTTAAAATATTACTATATTATATTATTTTGTATTTATATCAATAAATTGTAAAAAATTAAATAAAAATAATGACACTTAAATGAATATATATAATTGAAAATCAAAAATAATAAAAAAAATACTAAATAAATCTATTAAAGACACCCGAATGAAGATCAAAAATATATAATTGTGATACTTAAATTGATATATAACAAGTAAAGGAAAAACACAAAAATGATACTAAAATTCAGACCAAACAATGTTTTAAATTAAGTTGTAAATGAAGAAAATACTTTAATAATGATACTGAAATACATTAAAAAAAATAACATTGTTTTAAAAAATTGGAACAAATAACTTAATTCAAAAGATTTCTCTAGACTGTTGCCTCTGTTATACTTACATTATAGTCATTCTCTAATCATATAAAAGCCTACAGTCTGTGGTGTTCATATATAAGTTTGCACACGGCGCCCTCTTGTGGCGGAAGACATTCACGACCTGCTTCCGCCACACCACTGACGCCACGTCCGGTTGTGCAGCAGCCATTTTGTCTGTTCGGGCAGCAAGTCCACCCCGACGATCGAGAACTGCAGTTCCGTCTTAAAGAAAACAATGTGAAATGTTATTCCTGCGTTAACATTTCCCGTTATCTACAATTTAAAATTCAAATCACAATTTTACAAGCCGAGGTGGGCGGCAGAACCCCCGGATTTGAGTGTAAAAAGCGCTGGTGTCGGTTACGACATGTCGAGCGAAGAAAGCTACCGGGCCATCATCCGCTATCTTACCGATGAGAGGGAGCCGTACGCAGCCGGGACTCCCGGGAACACCAAGAGAAAGATCCGCAAAGCAGCAACCTGCTACGTGGTGCGTAGCGGGACTCTGTTCTACCAGAGGCGGCTGAAGGGGCAGAAGGACTTCACAGAGCTGGAAGTGGTGCTGCAGGACGGCCGGCGGAGGGAGCTCATCACTGCGGCGCATGTTGTCTCCGAAGGCGGGGAACACCTGAACCAGCAGCTGACCTGGGACTCTATCTCCCAGAAGTACTGGTGGAGAGGTGAGCAATAAAGTTTAATTTTAAATAGGCACTTAAATGTGGTTAAATCTGCCAGAAAACTAATATAAAATTGAGGTTTTATTAATGTAAATATACGCCACAGTCACTGTTACTCTCTGTCTCCATCTAGTGGTTAACCTAAGTAATTATGCTTTGAACTTTTTTTTGCTGTTGTCATGATCGACACAATATTATTGTATTTAAATTCACAATTTACGACAGGTTACCCCCCTCTGTATTTATCAAAAAGAATATTTGCTAATAGGCTCATTGTAATTAGAATAATACAAATAACATCATTAATAAGTATAGCTTTTATAAAGAAGAGAATCGTGCTGTGTTTTATAACATTGAAAATGCTCAGATAAAGTACTCTGGTGTTTCTTTTGGAATTTAAACATTAAAAATGTTGTTGAGACTTTTTTTTTGCTACTGGTGGAGAGGTGGGGAACAAAATAAGTGTAAATATTCTACAATAATACAGGGTATTATGTGTTATCATGTCCCAGTGCCTTAAATGTCCATTTTTCTCAGATTTGTCTCGCTGTGAATGACCTGTCCTTTATTTCTGTCTCCCTCAGGTATCCTGAAGCAGGTGAAGGACATCATCAGAGAGTGTCCAGAGTGTCTAAGCAGACGCAGTGTGGATGACAGCGGGGGAACTCGACTTTTCCCGCGTCCGGGGCGACGCAGAACCACCGCCAACGCTAACGATGAGGAGGAAGAGGAGGAGGAGGATGAAGAGGGAGATAATTTAGTCTTTGCCGACCTGTCTGGTAAACTGAGACACAAAGCTTTGGCCAAGCACGAACTCGTCTTTGTAAGTTTCACTTGTTTGTTTGTTCATTATTTAGATATGTGTGATGATGATTTGACACTTGCATTTTTAAAGTGTTTTCATGTGTGTGTGTGTGTGTGTTTCCCTAGGTGGACAGCAAGGGGGAGGTGAATCAGTTCCTGCCCAAACACAGCCAGACGATGTTGGACAAACTGAACCAGCAGCGACTCATGAATCAGTTCTGCGACATCACGCTGCTCATCGAGGGAGACGAGTACCGCGCTCACAAAGCCGTCCTCGCCGCCTGCAGCGAGTACTTCAACGAGCTGTTCTTCGAGAAGGGAGCCGCGTCCACGCACGAGGCGGTGGTCGATCTCTCCGGTGAGAGATCATGCTCTTTGTCTATGTTGTGCTTATTACCTTTGTTATTTAAAAAAAGACATGTTTGTATTTATTTATTGGACGTTTTTATAACATTCATTTTGGCTTTTAAGCTACATATTAAATTCATTAAGTAGTAAACCAACAAAACACCATATTTGTATCGACTCTTCCTCGCCGCTCCATCAAGAAATCAGAACCTTCTCACCAACACCATCATCAAAAGAAGCTCAGTGTCTCACCTTCCTCTTCCTCCTCTCCCCAGGATTCACCAAAGCCAGCTTCCTCCCACTGCTGGACTTCGCCTACACCTCCCTGCTCACCTTCAACTTCTGCGTCATGGCCGACATCGCCAACCTGGCCCGCCACCTGCTGATGACGGAGGTGTTGCAGATCTGCGAGTCCATCCACAAGAAGGTGGAGGAGCAGAAGCTGACGGTGTACCAGCGGGGAGACGTTCACACCGTGGTGTCCATGGAGCCGGCCAATCAGGAAGGCTCCAAGGACGAGGAATTCGTGGTCACCATCGAGAGCGATGGCCGGGCGGTGGTGACACAGAGCGGCGTCCCCGTCACCGGAGAGCCTTTGGCGTTCGTAGCGGCGTCAGAGGGGTTTGTCCCACAGATGGAGGTACCTGAAGCGGGGGATGGGGATCAGATGGAGGCGGGAGAAACAGAAAGCATGGCTCTGATCACAAACAGTGAGGAGCTTGAAGCAGGGGAGACCATGACGCTGATTTCCCGCGGTGCAGAGGACGCCGATGAGGAGACCATGACGGTGGTGACTCACAGCGGGCAGGCGGGAGCCAGCGAGAGTTTAGCGGTGGTGTCGGCTTGTTTGGCGATGGAGGAGCCGCAGAGCGCTGAGGCGAAGGTGGGCTTTGTCATAAACGTGGACCCGGACAAAGTGAGCCCCTCGGAGGTCGTGAAACTCTCCTCTGAGGCGGAGGCGGGGGGGGCGGAGTCTCCTCAGGTGGAGGTAGAAGCAGCGCCGCAGAAACGTAAGCGAGGACGCCCGGCTAAAGTGAAGAAGGAGGAGGTGGCGGTGGAGCCGGAGGTGGAGGAGTTCATTCCGCTGGAGGAGGAGGAGCCGGAGGCGGATGAGGAGAGCCACGGAGAAAAACTGGAGTCAGATGAGCCCAACAGGAGGCGGCTGAGGCAGCGCTCCATCGCTGAGGGGGGGTACGCTCGTTTACACATGGGGCTGGAGGAGGAGGAGGAGGGGAAGAAAGCGTCAACACCACCACGACCCACCACCCCCAAGGTACACCTCTACAATTTAAAGGGGCCACATGTGGTCTATAGTTTTGTGTGCATGTAAACGGTCTGTAGATATTGACCATGGTTGTGTTTCCAGACGGCCCCGAGGCATGGTAAGAGAGGAAGACCCCCGAAGCAGCCGGTGGATCCTCAGGATGAAACACAGGCTGTGTCTGAAGGGGGGGCGGAGCCAGAGATCAGCGCCATGAAGAACAAGACGCCCACCAGAGATCCAATCGCAGAGGAGGCTGGAGAAAACGAGGCGGAGCCAGAGAGCGGGGGGGTGAAACTGGACGGGAAGCCTCCAGAGAGCGCCGTGGACGGGGAGCACAGCTGCTCCGAGTGCGGCATGTCCTTCCAGAGACGCTACGCCCTCATCATGCACACGCTCAAACACGAGAAGGCGCGCGGATACAAGTGCAGCGTGAGTTTCAGTGTGGGGACAACATGTCAGGGTTTATTACGTTTAATGATTTAGAGGCTGCAGAGAAGAGATTGAAGCTTCATTCACGAGTTTGACTTTAAGATCAACATTCAAATGCTGCAGTATTTTTTAATTGATTTTAAAACCTATTTATGTAATTTATTAATTAAAATGATATTATTTCCTTTTATTATATTATATAAATACGGCATATTATGGACGTTCTGCTTTAACTTCTTGTGATATAAATATTTTCTTTTTAAATTATATTTATTCTTAATTCTTTTATTTATGTAGACGGAGCATCGGTCTGATTCTGACAGTATTCATGTGTTTCCCTGCAGCTGTGCAGTAAGGAGTTCCAGTACGCCGCCTCGCTGCGCGCTCACCTCGCCCGACACAAGCAGCAGAGCAGCCAGCGAGCGGCCATCATCAAACCCCCCGTCGAGCCGCCCCCCGAGGGCAGGGTGGGGGACAGCGACCTGGAGGACAAAACTCAGTCTCCGAACACCAAGAGGGAGTTTGTGTGCGACATCTGCGGGAAGACGCTGCCCAAGCTGTACTCGCTGCGGATCCACATGCTGAACCACACCGGCGTGCGGCCGCACTCCTGCAAGGTGTGCGGGAAGACGTTCGCCCACAAACACAGCCTGAAGATGCACCGCGCGCTGCACGACGTCAGCAAGCAGTTCCAGTGCGAGTTCTGCAAGAAGTCCTTCGTCAGCAAGAGGAGCATGGAGGAGCACACCAGCCTGCACACAGGTCAGCGGAAATACATGATGGTTCAAGTTTCTATTCCAAGTTATGAGGTCTCTATCTCTAAGCTTTCTCCTGGCAAATCACACAAAAGGAATCACATGGAATTTTTGTGCAAAAAAACACAGAAATAAATAAGAAAACTAAAAGTATAAAAGTCACAATGCAGTGTAAGATCTCAACATGAAGTAAATCACAAGACAAAATGCAAGCTTTTGTAAAAGTGCTGGAAGTCCTTAAAATGTTTTCAAATGTAGTGTGGTGTTTTTAAGTTTAGAACATTCGTGAAATGTATTGTTTAAAATATCTTTTGGGTCCCCATTTAGTAATAAAGTAAGTTGGAGGGATCCAAGCCCTTTAAGCCCTTTGAGATAAAAGGAACAATGAAAGCACAGAAGTATTCAATATATTCATCAAGAAGACAAGATCTTATTCTAAACTACGGTGTGAGATAGGAGTCGTTATTTGATTTTAATTGAAGTATTTCTTCATGTTTTACCAGGTGAATCAAAGTACCTCTGCAACACATGTGGAGCGACTTTCCACCGCGCGTCAGCGCTGAGCAAACACCTGAAGAAGCACCAGCCCCGACCCGACATCCGGCCCTTCGCCTGCGCCCAGTGAGTCTCTCTTCGCTCTCCTTTTTAATTTGTATACTCATGGTTTATAGTCCTAAAATGAGTCGGCATACAAGCACGTCTTTATTTTCTGTGCTATTCCAAAATCCACGTGAGGAATCCTGTTTTGTTTGAGGGAAGCAGGGAGATGCTACAATAACACGTCCTCCCTGCAGCAGTGTGTAAAAGTGTCCTCTCTGGTTCTCCCTGCAGCTGTGACAAGAGGTTCTACGAAGCCAAAGACCTGCAGCAGCACATGAACAAACACATGGGTCTGAAACCGTTCCAGTGCCAGGTGTGCGGGAAGTGCTACAGCTGGAAGAAGGACTGGTACTCCCACGTCAAGTCGCACAGCGTGGCCGAGCCCTTCAAGTGAGTCCAGCACCACCGAAGAAGAAGGAGGACGAGTTTTATTAGAATGAATCATCAGTTGTTCTGGGATTTATCTTCCCAGGTATTAAACTGTGTGTGTGTGTGTGTGTGTGTGTGTGTGTGTGTGTGTGTGTGCTCAGGTGTAACGTGTGTGGGAAGGAGTTCTTCGAGAAGGCGTTGTTCCGGAGACACGTGAAGAAAGCGACGCACGGGAAGAAGGGGCGAGTGAAGCAGAACCTGGAGAGAGAGTGTGAGCAGTGTGGCAGGAAGTTCACTCAGCTGAGGGAGTACCGGCGCCACATCAACAACCACCAGGGTGAGAACTGCTATACTGTTTATTATATTTCCAACTCAACTCCTCTTACTTGGGACTTATTGTTCTGTTTTATCTTTTAAACTGTAATTCTTTTGTTATTGAAGAACAGATAAGTGCTTTTCCTCAGCTCGGTTGGGGGTCCTTATGATACATTTTCCACCGTCTCTCCCCCAGGTGTGAAGCCCTTCGAGTGCCTGACCTGCGGCGTGGCGTGGGCGGACGCTCGCTCTCTGAAGCGCCACGTCCGAACGCACACCGGCGAGCGCCCGTACGTCTGCCCGATGTGCCAGGAGGCGCACATCGACGCCCGCACGCTGCGCAAACACATGGCCAAGTACCACGGGGACAACCTGCCGGGGAAGATCATGCTGGAGAAAGACACGCTGCAGTTTCACAACCAGGGCACGCAGGTGGAGCACGCCGTCAGCATCCTGGCCTCCGAGCTGCCGCCGGAGCTGAGACCCGCCCGGCAACCGCCCGCCGAGCAGATCGAGACGGTGCTGATCACCGAGGAGACGGTGGAGGCCGTGGAGGCCGTGCAGGCGGTGACCGACGGCTCGCTGTCCACGCTGTCCGATCAGGGCATCATGCAGGTCGTCAACTACGTCCTCTCTCAGCAGGGGCTCACGGACCCCAAGCTGGAGGAGGAGGAGGAGGCAGGGGAGGTGATCGAGACCATGGAGGTGGAGGTGGGTGATGTGGCGGAGGTGGAGTAACTGGATGGACTGAATGACTGCAGCAGAATGTAAAAAGATTAATATTTTTGTAAATATGTTGAGGTAAGGGACTGAGGAGTTACAGGTTCACGATGTTTGGTACTCAGAGGAATAAAAGGTAGAGAAGAGACACAGTTTGATCCGGCTGAAGTTATTTCATTTTGTCACGCCTCCATCTTTTGCTGCTGTCGGAGAAAACCTCTTACAACTTTGTGTGTTCCTGTTCTCTACTCCCCAAGTGGTGACATAAGGGGAAAGCAAACTGAAAAATTCCACTCAAACACAAAAATGTAGGTCTTTTAAAAAAAGGAAGCTCAAGGTGCAGAAAATGCTTGATCTTTAACTTATTCTGTCATCCCTTAAATATCTGAAACAAAACAGTTCTCCTTTCAAGGTAAATAAGAATGAAATAATCCTGATCAAAACGTTCAACTGAAATAAATCACTATTTTCTGATTGCTGTATAAAGGAATTGTGTACTTTGTAATTCTTGCAATTGCTTTATTATATTAAGACCTTTCAATTCGATAAGGCTTAGAGTAAAGTTCTTAGTCATTATCTCAAAAGAGGAGCAGAAGTTGATATGTTAACAGTTTGAAATGAGCACAAAGTCAACATCTAGATGCTTAGTTTAGACCCCAATAACCAAAAGTGCGTGTCAGTAACTTATGAAACCACAAAAGGGATATTTCCAGATGAAATAAATTGACACGAAGGAGTTTGGACATGCGATACAGCAAGTATGGATATTTATTTCAGATTTATATCAGAATACCCTTGGTATATTGCATAATATTTACAACACATTGTACAAAAACATGAAAAAAAGATGCAGACGGTCTCTGCTTTTTCTAACAATGCTGGCTACTGAGACAAAGTAGGGCTGGTGACGGAGAATTAATCCAGACTTTGTTCTCGCTGAGTTTTATTCACATCATTGTTCGTTTGATTCGTTTTTTAAGGGAGACTTTATAAAAACAAAATAACTATACAAATTTATATACATCTATCAGGTTTTGGCCAGTTACCAAATGAATAAACCTCTACCAAAACTCGGTTCATAAGTAGAAAAAACAGCGGTTTAATGCGAACGTTTGCATTAAGTCAGAAGGACATCAGTCATAGTAGAAACACTGGGTCAAGAGCGTTAAGGCCTATACGTGGCTACACCCGTCTCTTTAACACATACTTCACAAAAAGCTGATGCGTTGATCTCACAATAGACATTAAAAAAAGCAAAATATAGAAGCAGAAACACGAAATCGCCCATCAATTGACATAATACTTCTGACAGGAAACGTTTGAAATGTTTACAATCAATGCTGACTTAAAATGAAACCCAGTGTCTAACCTGCACAACCAGAAACAGAACAAATACACTTTGATGCTGCAGAAATATAAGCCCGTATAATCCCTCTAATGCCAGTTTGGTTTCCAGTCAAGCTCTTAAATGGGAATGAAAAAAAACACAAAAAAATAAAGCCTGAAATCCTCAGCATTTCTTAAGTGCTCTCAAGAAATTAGAACATAATAAAATGCACCTTTTGCTCAACGCCGCGTTTGTTTCCTCGCAGCTAACGACAACAATGCAAAGTAAGTGCAGTGATTTTTTGTTCCTTTGCTTTTGCACTAAGAGTGGTGCAGGAATGAGTCTTAAGACACAGAAATGAGTCAGCATTTTCAGGTTCCCTCGTCTTTTTGCCTCAAATAAAGTCTGTGGTAAACACAAGCTTAAGATGTTTAGCCTTTTTGTTCTACGACGGATGAATTCATGGCCGCATGCTAACAAGAGGCTAGTGAGAGTGCGTAATGTCAGCATGCTAAACTTTATAAACAAATATTCATTGTGTTTATGTTTGCACTTTCACCACAGAAAGATTCCTTGTATGTGTGAACGTACCTGGCAATAAAGTCAATTCTGATTCTGCTTGGCCGTGATGTCATGTGACCGAGCCACTTGATAGCCTAACGTTAGCTTTTTACCTCTGGAGATTGCATTTATGCTTCAGACATTCTTAAAGTGGTGTTATTCAGTGGAGATTATCCTGCTGAACAATAAGTATCAGAGCCGTGTGTTTGCCACAGATTATTTTCAGTCCAAAAGCCAGTGGAAGAATCGCTTTTTAGGCGAGGGAACCCGTTTGGTAACTTTCAATCACTTCATCCCTGCACCACTCGAACCCAGAGGAATGTTCCAACAGCAGGCGTGAAATGACAGACGTGGTGGTGTGGGGGTGAGATTGGGGGGGGGGGCTGGGGGCGGATTGAACGCCTCACTCCCCCTCCTCCTTGATGCGCTGCTGTTTGTTGCGGCGGGAGTCCAGGTCGAAGGAGAAGTCGGACCACTCGTCGCGCGGCGGGAAGGAGATGGTCTGGCGGAGGGTGAAGCGCACGGCGTCGATCACGCGCTCCCCCCTCGCCTCGGAGGAGCCCATGCTGACAGTGGACGCCCCGCTGGTGGTGCGCACTATGTGGGGGGGTGGGGAGAAGTCCATGGCCTGCCGGTGCTCCATGATGCCCTTCCAGATGGTGTGCTGGTACTCGACGGGGATCTTCATCCGGGACAGGTCCTATTGGTCGACACACAGGGGAGATTTAGTATGCGCAGGGTAGTGGGGGGGTGGGGGTGGGGGGGTATCTTCTGTTTTTAACCCATCAAATGACTGGTGTTGGATAGGCAAGGGCTCACCTCCAAGTTATAGTTCTCAATCTGGTAGATGTTGCTTAGGCCTTGTGCTGTGAAGTAGTCCAGGCAGCCTGCGCAGCCCAGCCGAATAAGGAAGCTGGGGGGGAGGAGGGGGAGAGAGGGGGTTAATATGACGCTCCATGATTTAGTGTTTAGAGAACAGCCTGACACTGCACCTTGCAAGTTATTATACTCAATGTGTAAGTATAGAGGAAGAGAAAAGCATTGCTGCCTTGAAGAAGTTTCAGTGCAGCAGCCAGAGAGACATTTCATAAAGGTCAGTCGAGGATGTGTTTTTAAAAAAGGTTAAATGTCATAATACAAGATACAGTGTAGTATGGTCAGTCACCAACGAAATCCCCAAAAGTTCTTGATATAGCAGCTATAGAAAAGTTGTCATACAATTTTCAGAAATGCTGAGAAATGTAAAGTTTGTCATAAAAAAGTTAAATGGAATTAAAAATCATTTTTAAAAGTTAGAGATAATTTTAGAATGTCAAAGAAAATCCTAGAAAGTCTTAGTATAGCAGCTATAGAACTGTTTTATATAAAATACCCAAAGAATCACAAGATATTCCATAAAACAAATCATAAGTTGTCATAGTGAAGGATGTCATTAATATGTGGATATAAAAAGTGTTCCCTCAAAGATCTCAAAGTGCAGTATGCCATAAAGTTGACATTACATTTTTTGTAAAACAGTATTGCATGTTATAAAAGGTCATCGTAAATTCCCAGTGCAGTACGCCATTACAGATGTAGCATGTGCCGTTCTGATGAGCGGATGGATGTAAACATTGAAGCATAACACTGTCCGAAATGTACTTTTATCAAGCCATTAACACAGCGTTAAAACTCAAAATAGTTCAGGTTTGGTCCAGCAGACAAGTCGCTGACACGATATGTTAGACGTGCACTTTTCCACTCTACTGTTTTGAAAGTAAACAGACGTTTGAGGCGAATGGAGACGGGGACTTCCCTCCTCAAACAACGTCATTACTATGTTTGTCCGTCCTTTCAGAGCAGCTGCTGTTTTATTCAAAGTGAAATGCACTTGATAGTAATCTTCTCCTTTACGTTTGCTGGTTTTATGACTTGTGGGGTTGTTTCGTGCGTCATAGTTAGTGAGATCGGAATGTAATGTGTCCGCTGTGGTTTGCTGAGGTACCTGGAGATGCTGCTGTCCATGGGGTAAGGAGGAGGGGGGGTGCAGTGGGAGGAAGGCACCAGGGGCAGCTGAGGCTGCAGGGCGTGGGTGGGGCTCAGTGAACTCATGTCGTTCATGGGGATGTGAGAGCTCATCATGGGAGTCACTGCAGAGACAAAAGGAGCCGCTTTACTCTTACTGCTCTGAGGCTGTCCTCCACCTCCCTCCCTCCCCCCTCACCACCTCCTCTCTGTTTGCGTGGAGGGTTTGCCAAATAGAGCGGTGCAGGGATGATGTGTTTGCAGTCCGAACCTGAAGTTAGCATCTCTGTGTTTCCCTCGACAAAAAGCCAATGGGATTTTGGAATATTGCAGGAAGTAAGATCCGTGGCGAACACATGTTTATAAAACCTTGACCTTTTGCTGCGCTCGATAACCTCACACTGTTTAAGTGTAAATGTAATGGCTAGGAGTAGAAAGCTAACGCTAGGCTATAAAAGAACTACATGGCTAAGCTTAAGGCGGCTAATATTCAGTATGACGTTCAACCACAGATCTTATTTCAGGCCTCTAACCAAAAACACGTTCAGAAAACCATTGACTTCATGACGAGGGAACAGGAAGTGCTAAACTGCTGACTCATTTCCAGGTTAAGGACTCATTCCTGCACCACTCTATTAAGTGTTGTTCTACAATCTAGCATGGAGCAGATTGGACTTGGGTCAAAACTGACCCGCATGGAGAGGTTACTCTCAACACGACCCATAATGCATCACAACAGGTCCGGCAGCCTCACAGGGATCACATTCATTTTAAAGAGAGGGGGGGGCGAGAGGCGTTCAGGTGCTTTATCACAACAATAAGGAGGGGAGGGGGGGGATGCATGGCCTTAGACAGAGGTGGAGGATGTATTCAGAGCCTTTACTTAAGTAGAACTTTTAATACCCCGCTGTTGACCGTCTCTGTTACAAGTAAACGTAAATACTGAAGTAAATAACAACAACAACAATAAGGGGTACTTACTGTCGGTGAGGCCTCCGCTCATGCCGGAGGGGGTGAGGGTGTTCCTCTGCTGCGGGTTGATCAGCTGACTGACGGACGGCAGCTTGTTCATTTTATTGTGGGGGGGGGAGCAGGAGCCGTACGACTGCTGCGAGGGCATGGAGGTCCTGGAGAGGGGGATCACATTTATTAATAATCATTATTCTATATTACATTTTACAATATTTCTGGACTTTTGAATAGCTTTTAGAAACCCACTTCTTGTTAATATTGCACCTTTTTCTTCTTCAGATTACCCTTTTAGTTAAGTTTTTCAAAATGGAAATAAAATCTGATTTGGGATTTAGAAGAAGACATTTTGAAATCGAATCAAAGAAATCATATAAATGAGTCAAATACTAATGTCTTCAGTCGCGGTGGGCCTCACATTTGAGTTTATAACTGTCACTAAAGACAGATGTTCCTCCTCATACTGACCACATATCTCTATACTGAAACAGCAGTGAAAGAACAGGTCAGAGTTCAAGCACCAAAAGAAAAGCTATTTATTATAATCTGACAGACAAAAGTGCAGCAGCCACAACAATAACATCTGTTTCAAACAGAATCACATCCGCAGTTTCCTCCATTACATCACATCTTAAAGAGGAAAACATCACAACAAAAACAAATGAACTGACCTGCAGTGACTTTATAAAACATGACCAGCATTAGCAAAGTAATAGAGTCTCTTCCCCCCAAAGACAAAAAGATTTTGAGTCCAGCTCTCAGAAAGAAAGCACCGTAATTCAAGTGAGATAAAAACAGAGCTTGGTTCCTGTCAGCTTCATGACTAAACTCTACGCTACATATCATTCAAACCGGGAGGTGTAACAACTTCAAATATACTTAAAGGACGCATGCAAGTAAGTTTCATTATAATCTCTGAAAGGCTTTGTGCAGGGAGATTCCAGATGTTAAAAACAGAGAGTCCTCAGTGCAGAATCCCAGAAGGCAGAAAAAGGAGTAGATGAGGAAAAAAGGAGACAGAAAGGACGTCCATGGAGGAGGAGGAGGAGGAGGAGGAGGAATGTGGGTTTCAGGAGGAGCTGCAGCGCCGCCTCTGCTCTCCTGCAGGATCCATGAGTCGGCTACCAAGACGAGCTTTAATCAGACTGCAGGGAGGAACCAGAGAGGAGAGAGGAAGAGGAGTGAGTGCTCACTGAAGGAGGAAGAAGAGTATGAGGAGGAGGAGGAGGAGGAGCTGAATGCATGTTAGTGGAGGAGAAGGAACAGAAGCGACCAGGAGAGGGCGCTCTGCAAACACACATCAGGGGTGCAGAGACACACCGTGCAGCGTGTGTAGCTACTGTGGACTTGCTCTTGCACATATTTACTTATATTCCTAATTATCTTTATCTGTTTATGTTCAAACTCATCTACCTCGTGGTTTACCTATTCCTATTGCTATTATTTGTACTTGTACTGTAACTTACATGTTATTATCTGTATGCTTTTGCTGCTGCTCTGACACCTGCAGGAGCGCTGGTTAGCTGTTAGCAGCAGGGGAAAGTTCCATAGAGTTGCATTGTGGTGCGTTCATGCTCTTTTCAACAAAAGATATCTTGGATGAAGGTACATTTCAAAGCTTTCATGATGTGTTCAAATGTTATCATGTAAATTAGAGTTTTGGGGAGGGGGGGAATAACTTGAGTAAAAACCTTTTTCATAGCAATTAAAAAGGATTGAGGAGAGGGAATTATGACCTGGGGAACTTTGCAAACGGTTATGAGGAAGCGGAGCGGGTTTCACGTACATGGGATTCATGGTTTCGTTATGACTTTGGTGTGAAATTGGTATCGATAATCTTGGGATTTCACTTTTGTTTTGAAGGTGAAATCACTCACACTCCGACACTGAGACTTAAAAGAATCAGATCAACACTAAAACTTGAAATGCATGATTCCTCCTGAAGTAAAATAAAAAGCAGTGAATGCAGGGCAAACATTATCTCCCCGTCTGCCAGTCTCTTAATGGGAAACTAAAACATAAGCAGTAATTATCACCATGGTGCTGTCAAACTATCATTAGCAGCAGCTCCTCTCTGCTGCAGCGCTCAGTGAAAACAGGGCGCGGGCGGGCGGGGGGGGGAGTGTGTGTGTGTGTGTGTGAACACGAGACAGTTTTAATTAATGCTCCAGTGAATGGAGGAGGCTGAGCGCAGATTTTGTTGAGCAGAGAGTCCTGGCAGAGCACCCAAAGGCGTTACCACGATCTTTGGGAAGCTTCTCGTTAACAAAGCACAGCTCGGCACATTCGTCACGACTCAGCAGAGTTGGCTCACATCCCATGAGAGAGAGAAAGGAAAGAAAAACAGATCTAATGGAGGAAAACTGTGCCGCTATTGTGACTAATAACTACTGCTCTTAAGTACACATTTGAGGTACTTTTACTACGAAAAATGTACTTAAAGTATCAGAAGTAAAAGTATTTCTACGTTAGTTTTGAAAGTGTCCCTGTTGCATTTCATATTAGTGTAGAGTAAAACTGACCACAGTCTTAAAAACAGAATGAATTACATTTATTTTATGTGCAAATCTGCACTTTTGAAACTTTTACAGAATATTATATTACCCTGTTTGTTTCAATCACAAATACAGAATTCTGAAATGGGTCATTCATTACCTGTAACCAGTACATTTACTTGTAGATGTACGTATATTTTTGCCTATTCTTTTGTACTTTTGTGTAAGAAAGACTTTGAAAGCAGGACCTTCTAAAGGGTGTATTGCCACGTTCAACTACAAAACATCTACCTATACTAGAGTGCAAATTTGAGATACTTCTCCTACACTCGATTCCTTTCTTTTCATACCAGATCAGATTTAAAATCCCCTACAATTCAAAGACTGCAATGCTACAGTATCAGCAATAAATAAAATCGAGAAATCCAGTGCGTAGCCTTCATCAGTAATATCCACTCTTTCCAGCAACACGTCAGTCATTAAGGTCCAAATTAAGTCAGTAAAATCACTGCAGGCCGTACAAAATAAAAAGGCTTCTGTGCGAGCAAACATGCACTTCAGTAAAAAACCATCCGATGTTTCCTGATGACACTGAGCACAATACTCTACTTTCTGCTGAATAGGAGCGAGTACTCACTGTTTCTGGAGGAGGTTCTGCTGCTGCTGCCGGTACGACTCGATGGTGTGTTGAGGCAGATACTGCATCAGCTCCAGAGACTCCTTGATTTTTACCAAAATCTCATAGATTTCACGGCCTTTGATCTGGAGTAAGAAAAATAAAACAGTGGTAAGTAAGCTCCTTGTTTTTGCTCAATACCAGGGTTAATAAAGTTAGTATCGTAACCTGATATTAGATGATTATATTTTATATCATTAATATTCAAGGGAACTCAAGCTGTCCTGTACTGGAGTAAAAGTCCAATTTAAGACTTTAATTAAAAAGTAGAATTAAACGTCAAATTTGCACTTAATAAAACATGATATTTGATTGTTAAGTATGATCTAAATCTTAAGTAAATAAAGCTTTCAATTAAATGTAGTCCCTCTGAGATCTAGGGGAGAAGGAGGTATCAGAAAATACTCAGGAAGGTATCCTCAACAAAGTACAGCAGGTTTTAAAGCACTACTCACAGGCAAACAGAACACCTCCTCGTCTGTGGATCTCCTCTTCTTGATGGTGGACATCTGAATGCCGTGGGAAACTTGGCGGTAAGCTGAGGAGGGGAGAGCAGAGTGTGAGCGCCGCCGTCCTAACGGTAAACTCACTCTTACTATTATTATTTATCATAAAGCATCGTACCGTCGCCGTTCTTGGAGGCGTCCGTCACGTGCTGCTTGCGGATGCTGTCCTCGTCCGCCTTCCTGTCTCGGCCCGGGCAGGCGCAGATCCTGGCCTCGAAGCAGCGGCGGCCTAACACCTGACCACTGAGAGGAAAACACAGCAGGTGAGACACGGCCCAGACGATTACCTGGAGGAACCTGAGGCTGGGTGTTAGGGTCTTACTCTCGGGTCTCCAGAGTCACGATGATGAGGATCGGGCGTCTGTTCATCCCCCCCACGCAGCTCGAGTTGCACATGAAGTTGTACAAAATTGTGGTGAATTCTGTCCCCACCTGAGAGAGGAGAACAACACGATGGTGAGTTGCTGTTTTTAAGATGCATTTTTTCATGCACTTTACTGTAAACCTGCATTTAAAATAAAATATTCTCTCATATTTTTGAGACAATTCTGCTTTATATTTGTTGGTTTTTAGGTCATTCAGAGGCTCTTTCTGCAGAAAAACACTAAACATGCACATCTCAGTGTGTGTACATGCTGATTAAGGAGTGTTTGCCTTTTATTTCCAGCTCTAAAAAGCTTTCACATGAGTTCACATGAAGTATATCTGTGTGAGGGGGTGAAGTGTGGCTGGCGGTGCGTTCAGGAACCTCACTGCACGATTAAAGACGCTCACCTGTGGAGGTTCGTATGGGACAAACACGCTCTGCCTCCCGGTGATGGAGTCCTCCAGGTACTGCGCGTGGTTGTTCCCCTCCACCCGGATCAGGTGGCTCGGAGGAGCGATCTGACCTGTAAGGCAGCGGGGGGGGTGTCATTAAACAGTAAACACAGCGGTGGAAAGTTGATATACTTTATAACACTTTGAGCAGCTTGCATCAGAAGGTAGGTGATTCTGATTTAGGATTTAAACTGGTAATAGTAGTAGAGCATTATTAGACATTGCGCTCCTTCATTTTACTGAGGTTAATTTGGATTTTCTTCCTCTGCAGATGATTACTGAAGCGACCCATGAGGGATAACGTTGTTTGAAATAAATCTCAGCGTACTGACCGTCGTTGAACTCGCGGCTCAGCTCGTGGTTGGGGCAGCGCTTCACCACCTCCGTCACGTGCTCCGCCTTCTTGTAGACGGGCATGGCTCTGATGACGGCGCCCTGCGGGGGGTTGGTCAGGACTTTGATCTGGATCGGACACGTCTTGGCGATCTGGCAGTACAACTTCTTCAGTTCTGTTGAGTACTGTGAACAGAAGAAACACAGAGAGAGTAAGACCGTGCTGAAACATATTTATATTGTCCACATATTTAGATATTTCATCTCTACTAAAAGTCACACTTCCATTTGCATGTTTTACATTCTGTGTTTTTTTATTTATCACGTGAAGCTTTTTTACGCAAAGAAATTCACTCTTTTCCGAATTCACGTAAAAAAAATCCACATTTTTTTAAATTGAAATGAACTGTAATTTTAAAATTGCACTGATGATCTGTTTTGATAATTGTTGGTGTGAGAGAGACCGTGAAATGCGTCGTAGTACCAACGGACTGAAGATGGCAATTAATTGAAAGCTAAATCTGAAAAATCATCATCATCATCTTTTTAAATAATGACAAATATATATATTGTTTAAAGTTGAAAGGGTGCAAAAATAATGTATACAATTCATGCAATTGTTGTTTTAAAAAAATGCCTGAACTTTATTGACCACCTGTTGGCAGGACTGTGACTTCTGGTTTCCCCCCGAAGCATAAAAGGGGTTAAAGACAAGACTGTGATTATGACTTAAATAAACACACACAGGTTCTGGAGCTGCGAGTGTGTGTTGGGAAAACCTCAAAGATCTCACGAGAGCCTCTGGGACTTCCGTGGAGGAGCACCATAAAAAACGGACCCCTCCAGGAGCAATTAAACTTGATGCAGGGCCTCTTTCATCTTCAGGGGTGATGGAGGCGGGCTAAAAGCATCTGATGGCCCCTCATCACACAGAGCAGGGCTTCCACCTTCAATTTAAATGACTCAGTTTTGGTTTGTGCAGGAAGACGGTCTAAAAAGATCCGTCTGGGGCAAAATGAAGTGAATGCTGAGTTTGTAAGATAGGGGTTGTGACATATGTTGACTCTTGGTACTGATAGAAGCGATGAGCCGTCAGAAAACCAGAATTTTTCTCATAAATGTGGAACAAGACTGTGTGATTTAGATAAATAACCAGCATGCAGTGACGTGCTGACAGTAACACATGCATTTAAAACAAACGGTCACTAATAAGCAGAGGTAAGTCTCATGTCTAAATGTCTCAAACTCTGAGTTTTAAGTTTGTAAAGTATCAAATACCAGCGTGATTTCAGCAAAGAGAGAGAGAAAGATATATTTTGAGGATGAAAAGCATCAATGACAGCAAATGAAATAAAAAACAAACTAATCAGTGATGAATAAAGTACAACTTCCTTATTTGCACCCGATAGTTATTGACTATTACCCAGAGCTACATCATTGTATTGTAAGTAACACATTTGACCTCAAACTGATCATAATGCACTCACTTTCAAATCATTTCAAACCTTCACGTTTTGCCAATTTTTCTCTTTGACGACTGAATAGTTTTGGTATGCAAACAAAATTCCCCCTTTTTTAACTTGAGCTCTGTAACTTAACGTCAGGTTTTCGTGTTTGTCTCCTCCAAATTGATTGCATGCTTTCAATCTTTTAAATCTTTGTCCTTGGGGTGGGGGGAGGTTTAAAATATTGTGCGGTGACGTGACCTTATCCCACACCTCATGCAGGTGCAGTAAATGATCTTTGCCTGATTAAATTATTGGAATGTTTTAACTCATGCAAGTGACATGTTAGTCAGATTTTATTCAGCAAGTTTTCCATAGTCCATTTATGGCATCACCTCTCTTTCTGCTAAAGCTAAAACCAGCTGAAGACAGCGTAACTTTAACCAGAACAATTTGCCCCATACATCAAATTAGGTATATATACACGTGTAGGTAAACACAGCTAATGGCTTTCAGGACTGAATGAGTTACAGAGAGATCTGTTTTCCCACATTGACGGTTAGTGCGCCCCTCCTGCGGGATAATGGCTGCGCGCTGATCCCTGGCACTGTTAGGATTGATAAGCAGAAAGCCATCAGAAAGACTGAATTGTTACTAATGGGCAGAACCCAACTGTGTAAACAAACCATAGAAATCACTGCTGTGTGTGCAGAGCTTTAAATCCCCGGTGAGAGGAGGAGTCTCTGGGTAAAGGTGGAGGTGGGGGGGGGATTTTTTTTCCCTCCTGTCAGCCCCATTTCATAGCGAAGAAAGGTGAACATTGTGAAAGGCGCTCGGGGCTGTTCCAGAAAACAATGCAGCATAAAAAAAAATTCCACTTCGATTAAAACTGCTTCCAAAGAAAAAGCAGCTCATCCCAGTACCTGTCTTTAAACGTTACACAAGCTTGGCACGGACCCTCTTGGCTCTCGGGGCATGCAACACTTTTCCTTTCATCAGGACGAAACCAAAACAGCACATTATCGCCCGCTTACTAAACACGGGATCCACTAACAAAGACGAGTTAATAAAACAATGCATTAACAACTGTCTGCAAAAACTGTAAAGCAAACTATATCTGTGGTGTTTTAACTGTCTGATGTATTTGTTTTCAGGTGTCTATGGAAAGCAATTTGTATTATCAGCTTCAAAAGTGCAAAACATTCAAAAAGAGTTGATTAAATATTTTGATAAATCCATACATTTTCTTACAGAAATGTCTTTAAGTTGCTGTTTTCCACAACTCAGACATGAAGTGTTGGTGCTTTTCTCAGTTTTAAATCCTATGAACGTAAACATTTATTGGTTTCTGACTGACACAGCATGACATTTAAAACCATCGTCTTGTACTTATAGTAGTTTTACTATTTTCTTAAATTTTATGGACCAAACGATTGATTTAAAAGAGTTAACTGCAGCCGTAAAACAGACACTAAGATAATCAAAATAACACATGTTTAGTTTTCCTTTTGTGCATTGCATACACCTTTGATTCCAGCTCCGGGACATGTATGTCAACACAAAGGTGGAACTGAATCTTCCTGACAATCAGAAGCAGCTTTTTTCTACCCAAAAAAAAAAGGCAAAAGATAAATGGTTGTCCCCTCGCTCCTAACCTGATACTCTCGTACGCCTCTGTCAGTCAGCTAAATGAGGTGGAGAAGCCACGAGAGGCGGGTGGAAAAGAAACAGAAAAAAAAGAGAGACCTGTTGCTGTGTGAAGGGTCAACGTTAAAGCAGTGAGTTTAGAGCATTTTAAACTCAATGAGAAGGTGACAACTTAAGAAAAATACCTTTTCCTTCATTTTAAAACAATTTGTCCTTTTACAAAAACAGTTTTTAAAAAACACATAACACATTTAGTTTGTGGACGTTTTAAAGCTGCTTTAAAGCTGCTTTTTAAATGAAATGTGCGCTCTATTTTTCTATTACTTCTTGCTGCAAACCGCTCATTTGCACTATTGTATAATTCTCTGTTTTAATGGTACCTTTAATTAGATGTACCTCTGCTGTACTTGAAAAGCCAACATAAATTTCAACAAAGGAGGACTTTAAAGCCAGTGTTATCTAAAGTTAATTTAAGGATTTGATCTACAAAAAATGCTCCTCCTTTCATGCTTTTATACAACTGAAGCATGACGATCTTATTTCCTGCGGCAGGTATCTGTACAGGGAATGTTTGGTTAACTAGAGTCATGTTATCCAAACTGTAAGAGAGTAAGCTTTTCTACAATCATTACGCAGATTTAACCGTGTAAAGGGTCAGAGCGTATGTTTGCAATAATTACTGGGTGTTGGTTTTGTGTAGCTGAAGGCAGAAACAACACAACGCAGAGATTTAATCAGAGGCAGAGAGTTTGTTTAGATCATATCCTAATGTCACACACACAGACACACACACACCAGAGGACCATCCCAGCCCTGAAGGTACAAACTTTGTGCTCACACACACACACACACACACACACACACACACACACACACACACACACACACACACACACACACACACACACACACACACACACACACACACACACACACACACACACACACACACACACACACACACACACACACACACACACACACACACACACACACACACACACACACACACACACACACACACACACACAAATATGTGCTGCTGCATTTTCTGTGTTTGCTCAGCAGAGAGAGGAGCTGCTGCTGATGGCTGAAAGCGGTGTGGCTAAAGCTAACAGAGCGCAGGGTGGAGGACGAGGGTTGAATGATGGGATTCGGTGGCTCACACAGGGCGCGGTGCTCAGGTGTTAACATGTAATTATGAGCCTTTCATTGGTCACAATGTGAATTGCACACACGGCGCACAATACAGAGCTGCTTAATCACGACTGTTTGAAAGAAAATGTTCCTGTGTGTTTGCGAGGAGGCGCGCATGTGACGCATAGCCTTCAAACAGGCATGAGTGCGATTAGTGGGTGAGAGGCGCAGGGGCCCAAAGGGGGCCTGGCTTTCACCAACAAAATGTCATTCACAGAGATGTACCAAACAGGAAGAGAGTTAAAATGACAAGAATGTGACATTAAAAGATGACAAAAACAGCTGCAAGACGCACACAATCACTACATAGAGACGTAAAAAAGACTACAGATTGATTTAAAAATACACAAAAAGGTGCAAAACTGCAAGTGACAAAAAATAACTCTGAAAAAATGAGGGAATAAACAACCACAGAGACACAAAATGTCCAAAAAAAGATGCAAAATAGCTGCAAAGTGCATCAGACTCACACCCTCCAATGAAAAGGGATCAAATTACCTATAAGACTACAAAGTAACGAATAACGACCAAAAAAAAGAAGCAAAATGATCATACAGAGACAAAAATGACCATTAACAAGACAAAAAGGGTCTAAACAACATTAAAGTGTGTGAATAGGTTCTCAAAGTACTAGAGTTGGCTTGGCCTTTTCCACTTATGTGCCCGGAGGCCCATTGCCTCACAATCCACCCATGTACATGTGGCAATAAAAAAAAAACGGAATTACCTAAAGGCTGCGTTTACAAACACAACCTCCTGCTGCACGACTCTGCAGGAGGAGAAAATGAGCTCTTAAGCTGCTGTGATAATCAAAATATGTTGTTATAATAATCTGCAACATACAATTTGTTCTGTACAGTGGTGCATGCGTGCAATTACTTTCTAACACACACACACACACACACACACACACACACACACACACACACACACACACACACACACACACACACACACACACACACACACACACACACACACACACACACACACACACACACACACACACACACACACACACACACACACACACACACACACACACACACACACACACACTTCCCGTGCGTGCAGGTCGGGGCAGGCCCACAGCTGTAGCGTTCCTGTGCTGCTGACAGGCGCTGCGGGCGCATGCAGAAGTCAAGTCCTGACAAACATCGGGCCTTAAACAAGCACCGTGTGGCGCCTCTGGTCTTGTCTTCTTCATACCTGACAAGTCACGTCCTGCCCGGAGCTTCTCCCAAACCTGTTTAATTCAACAATATTGCTCCTCTACTTTCTGAAACTGAGGAAAAACACCTGCTTCCTGGAAGAAAACGGGGTGTAAAAGTGTTTTTTTGGGGACGATTCTTCCCTGTGTTTGAGTCTTAAAAACAAACATTGTTTTTTTGCAGCACTTATCTTGACTACACTGAGTGATGATACCCGTCCTGAGGCCAACCTGTACGCTGACAAGTGCTGTCATGTTTGTGTGGACGGCGCTGAAAGAGTCAAATATGCATCTGTCATTCGGGGTTAGCCAATCGAACCCTGGTCCTCACCGGCAAAATAACTGCAGCTATAGCCCAGTGCATTTTAAACCCAAAAGAAAAGTTGAATGACTCAAACTTTCACTAAGTCTAGTGTATGTTTCTATTTATGTTGTGTTGCATTGAATGAACCTTTACTGTACTTAAAAGAAGCCAAATATAAGTGAAGTATACGTTCAAGACAATCTGATCTTAAGTTCAGTCAGGGACTTGCTAAAAAAAAAATGCTCCTCAAATCAGTTTTTTTTACTACAACCTGACCCTATTTTCTGCTGCAGGTTGGGTTGTTTATTAAAAAGAGGAATCTTGTAATCTAAACTTTAAGAGAATGGGCTTTTCCACGACGATTATAAAGAAATCCCATCGCCCATATCATAAAAAAACCTTTTCAACCCTGCCTTTAAAAAAAGAAGAAAAAATTCCCCTGCACATTTTCCCATCTGTAGCTCTTAGGGCTCGTCTCCCTTCGTGTGATGGGCGAGTCGTGACAAGCTTCTTGACACAAACAAGTCTCAGCCCCATCTCGTGAGGCGTGGGACGGCCCGCAGATGTTCCCGGGACAAGCTGCGTCTTGCTGGCTTTCGCTAGAACACTCTTCTCTTTGAGCATTCACAAGCTATCCTCCTCCTCCACCTCCTTTTTCCTCCGGCGCAATGTGAGATGCAACCATCAAGCTTAACTCCTCTCAAAAAGACACTCCGAGAGAGCACAGGGTTCAGGAAAGAGGCACGCGGTATTTACACGAGTATTATCTACAGGCCCTCAATCCATTACTGTAATCCCTGCAGCTCGGCAGCGATAGCCCCCACCGTGACATTCCTCCCCTTATGTGGTGGCAGGTAATACGCACTGCAAACACCACCAATCTTCAGACGCACAATGGTGGCATCGGGAGCCAACAATGGCCGCCTCATTGGCCACACTCCATTAATTTAGAGGAGAAAGGAAGGTAAAACATCTTAAACCCGGGGATTCCTTTGACCTGGGCGTCTGCTCATAGGTCAAGCCTTTGAATAAACCTACAATACCAACATTTCACATTGTCCCTGAAGCCAGCCACATCCTGAACAGCCCATATCTGAGATACAGGGTCCCACGATTTATAAAAAAGTTAGATTGAAGCACTTTCTTTGCACCAGTCAATCTTTAAATTAGGTACAGAGTTTAAACCCAGATTGAATGCATGTTAAAGAGTCTCGGACATATTGTTGTCAGCGATTGTTATGTAAGGTTTCCTTGGTTCTCACCTTAAAAATATTTCCTTGTTGATGTTGTAAATGGAGCTGCAGTGATGCATTCTCAGACTGCTAAAAAGACAGTAAAGTTATATAATATGTGTTTTGTAAGATGGAGTGAAAGAGAGGAGTTATGGGAAAGTTTGGGGAAAATCAAGTCTTAGACCCTGCCTAAAAAGAGGTAAAAACTGCAGATCAAAGACATCAACATATTCTTATTTACGTGCAGCTATTATGTGTGCATAACCATGCATTAATCGCAAATAAAGAAGAGAGGATTTATGCCAGATTTGAGCCAATAGCCAATTTCCATCTGCAGTCCCAGACCCTATAGCTAACAATATTTTAATTCTTGGACCATACCATGTTTTAGATATCATTACTGCATTGGCTCATTTTGCTAAAGACACTGTAGATCAATTAAAGCAACAAGCTACGTAAAATACACTGGAAAGATCACCCTCCACAGATATATCGTAAAAAAAACAAGTGACTCTGGGAGTGCCAACAAGGAAACAGTGAAGGAAAATTTCGGGGAAATGATGCACCTCTATCCGTGTGTGTGTGTGTGAGTGTGTGTGTGTGTGTGTGTTTGTGTGTGTGTGTCACAGTCATACCAGACGGGAAGAGGTTAAGGTGTGGGTTGAGGATTAGGTGTGTCTCCAGAAGAACAGTCATCAAAAAGAACCAAACACACAGACCATAAGTCCTGTGGAAGATCCCACAGGCCTTCAAACGGAGAGCATTAGCAGAACTGTGTGCAGAGAGAAGCTGCAGGGTGACATCTTTAGGGGTTCGCTGCCAGAGGTACAGCGGGACGGGGAACGATAATCCCACATCTTTAGAATTACTCTCTCTGGGCCCATGGATATAAATGGTGTCACTCTTGGGTAGGATTAAGTAAATATGTTGTGCAGTAATGTTTAACCTACATGAGAAACATCCTAGTATTAATCTGTTGGGAGATCATCTTGAAGATCGCTCAAACACCCGTTCTGCAGCTCATTCATTAACTTGACACAATTTCTAGACCCGAGTGAACCGGTTTTATTAAACCTCGGGCTTAACAGTAGAGGTGTGGACTCAAGCCACATATTTGATGTCTTTTAATTTGACTTGAGCAAATCATAAATCAATTCAGAGTTTTACACACATGGCTCTAGACTTATCTTGGACATTCGAAAAGAACATACTTCACAACGCTCCCCAAGCTCGAATGTATGTTCTGTTGTTTAAAAAGTGTGTTACTGAGAGCTTGTTGGACAAGATTAAAGTAAAGATATTTCTCTTTTGCGTACAAAACTACGGGGTGGTCAACAAAAAAAGAGATGCTGTATGCAAATCGTGCCAGTCAAAAAGGTATAACGTTTCGCAACTTTGAAGACTTTTGAGTCTTGAATTGTGACTTAAATGACTGAGTAATTTCTGACTTGGTGTATAGTGAGACCTTTAATTGATTACATAATAGTTTATATCTACATATTTTAATCTGCAATATTATTAACTGTCATTGTTGTTCTTGATCTTTCCAAGATATATTTAAGTTGGCTCTAAGGCCAACATTGTATTGGAACAAAGAAGTTAAATTGTAATGAGTATGCAAAAACCCTGCCTTTGTTTATTTTTAGGTAATAAGAGTTCCTCAAATGAGTCAAAACGGTGTGCAGTTGACTGTTCACATTGCTGCAACAATAAACAACGATCCCTCACTGCTCCATGTGAATCAGACCGATCAGACTGGTCTTGCCTCATGTGTTGTGACTGTGGGACACTGCGAGTGACGGCGAAGTATCTCAGGCTGCGGGGCGTGCCGCTCAAACCACACTCCTTACCTGCTCACAGTTACACATCGAGACAAACACTTTTGTTTTTGGACTGTGAAAATGAGAGGGATGAGAGAGGCGGTGTGGGAATCTGGCAAATGTCACGATCCCACAGTTGACTGGCGTGGCCGGGAGGAAGAGGTGAGCTGGGCCAGCACTCCCTGAGTTCAGCCTGGAAGGCACGCCGCGTTAAAATCACTGCATTTAGCTCAGCGGGTTTTAAGAGTCCCTCAGAAAAAATCTGACAGGAAAGAGTTTTAGTTGTCAGTCTTGACTAATTATAGATACTAATAACGACCATTTACGTTTAGCACTTGTGCTTCACACTTAGAAACTGTCATTTTCTGTTTTTGAAAACTTGTGAAGGACGACCATGTCCTCTTCGTAAAAAAGCTATTAGATAGTTTAAATACATTTTTCCATTTACAAAGTTAAAACCTTTAACTAACTTCCATCCTGATCATAACTTCCAAATATTCTTTTTTTTAAATATCAACATTTTTAAATGCCAATGTGTTTACATTTAGTCATTGATTTTAACAGAAAAATGTATAAAATTCAACTATTTTGTTAATGCTGGGGATTTTTTTTGTATTAACAGTGTCGAATTTGTCGATAATTGGAAAAGTCCTTACATTTAATGCATTTTTATTTAGTTTTAACTGTGACATTTTTATTTTTCAACTCCCACTCTTTACCATACAACTTCCCCTTCCTTAAACTACTTTAAAAATGCTCTAAATGAATATGATCCGCTATGAATGACTTAAATCCTTTAATTAAAATCAGTCCTGATCATTACTGCAAAATATACAATAGGTCTTAAAGATGTTATCCTTTAAATGCGAGTTTCCGACATGATGCCACCACGTTTCTAAAATGCCATTCACAAACACTTGACTGTAATGCGGGTACGCTATGTCATCGGCGCTACGTCACACGGGAAGCAAAGTAAACATGTGAAACACACGGGGACAAAACTGTGTGACGGTGACACCGCCGCCACCTCCGATGTCCGCTAGGGTGCATTAATACTCTAGGCTAAAGATGTGTGTCTGCGGAGGAGACACATAAACAACAGCGCAGGTGATGCAACAGCTGTCCCCGGTAATGACAGAGCAGGCGGAGCTGGTTGTGCAGCTTCAGGAGCATAGCATGATGACACTGAGCGGCATTACCACACCTGGACCAACTGTCCACCTCTGTCATCAACAAACAGCCTGAGCGAAGGTTGGGAATCAACTGCATTTCAGACATGACAACAACACCATCAACAACAGCTACGTTAAGGTGTGTTTGAGGACAATAGAGGAGGCGTTTTTAACGTCCGTACACAATATATGTAGGATTAAATACATTTGAATAGACAATGCTTTTAGGGCTGTCCTTGACAAAAGGAAATGTTTCCTCAAGGAATCATGCAAAAGCATCACTTTAAATACTAAATCTGGTGTTCAACAGAGATGTGATCCTGGAGATAAGTCTTTATGCATGTAAAAAGGTTTCAAAAATGACCAATTGGTGGACAAAAATGATCGATAAGTGAACTGCCTCAACAGGAGGTAGACCTAGCTCAGAGTCGAGTAAGAGTGAATATCAGGATTAAAACCGTGTTCCTCTGAGCGCTTAAAGGAGTATTTCACCCTTCCTTTGATGATCAATTACTTCTGCTATTCAACAGTAAATATTAACACAATTCAAAAAACGTTTTGAAAGGGCCTAAAGAAGAACCAAATGTGATCACTTCTCTCCCGCTTGACAACACACTTGCGAGGCGTTTAAAGTAAAAAAATATGTTTGCATCAAATACACCGAACCCGACATTTCTGTTACATTTTCACTCCCCTGCACCAAGTGTTCTGGCCAGAAACAGAGAATATGAGTGTGCTGTTGGTTCAGAATCAGAATCCCTTTATTGGTCCCACAGAGGGGAAATGGTTGCGTAATTTTGATCTGCATGATGAATATGTGAACATTTATTTTGATAAAATGTTGTTTAAAGAATAGAATAGTCAGAGACTTTGCAAACGACTCATGATCTCCTTCTTCCCATGTCTGAGCATTTCTAGACTGATTTCATTCCTTTTAATCCCAATAAAGGCCTTTTGTTAAGAACTTTTTTAGGGATCCATCTTTAAATATTAACCTTTTTAAATGCCAATTTGTTTTCATGAAGTCACCATTGATTTTATTGAAAAATATATTAAATGTAACTATCTTTTTAATACTAAATGCAACTAAATTTACATGAACTGCATTTTATACTCCCTCTCTTCACCATAAGATGTCAAATAACTTTCTCATCAGTGCTGTATGATGTGAGAGCCTGAAGAACAAATGCTTCTGCTTTACTCATGATTTGAGGCGATTCATCTCAGGTGACATTGTTCTGCCAAATGTAGTTGTGCAACCTGAATCCGCCTGGAGCACAGATTGATCGGATAAGGAGTTCAACCTCTAGCTGACAAATCTCTGCCTCATGGGATGAGCTGCTGCGCGGACAGCTGCAGCATAAAAGTGTCATATTTATTATGACGAGCATATGACACATTTGAAACTATGTGAAGATCTGACGTGTGCCAAAAAACATTTGTTTTTTCTCGCAGTATGGAAGAGTTGAGAGCACCACAGCAGAAGGAAAGTTATACGTTAAAAGGTAAACGTACAGTGTAACGTGAATATAACTTACCTTGCTTTGTGTGAAATTGGCCTATAGTGTGACAATGAATTTGACTTATGGAGGATGTCCTAAAACCATTTTCCTTGTTGATCATATTTTGAAATCTGGCCGAGAGTTCAATCAGAAAATCTAATTCACCCCCGGCTACGAAATAATCAATTTCACACCTTTGGTTTTGTTCTGATTAAACAAACAAGATATAACATGTTAATAAATGGACTTATTTTTTTGGAGAGAGGCCAGGATGTTTCCTCATGTTTCAGCCTGAACACTTAACTAAACTAACTGGCTAACATGCTCATGGATAGCATGATCTAAATCTCAGACAGAAAGCAAATAAAGAGTATTTACCACAATGTTATCCGTTCTTTTGAAGTGTTCACTATCTACTATATCTATTACCGTACTGGATACCAATTTAGGTGCAGAAAAAAAGTGACAAATGGTCCTAATTTTTCCACAATACATCTTAATGCTCTGATAAGTGAGCGTCTTACCGTCCAGGTGGCAGACTTTGCGGTGCTGGACTGCTGGAAGGACACGTCGAAGGTGTGTCCCCCGGCGTAGTCTGTGTTGGAGGGGATGGCGGGGGACGGGGAGAGGGCGTCGAAGGTGGAGCTGGGCTGGGCGTAGGGTGACGGCGCCGTCACGTTGTTCTGGGTGTGCTCGTTGTTGTAGGGGCTGGTGGAAGTGGAGCCGCCGTTCTGGATGCTCTGATCCATGCTGTTCAGCAGGCCCAGGTTCGTGTACTGCGACTGGAGACAAAACAAAGATGGTCATGGTTAGTTATCCCGGGAATTCGAGGTGATTCAATCTGTCAAGAAACAGTACTTTTACCCTGAAAATTAGTCAGAAGACACTTGGATATTTAAGGCTGTTAATGTTTATATAATTAGTTGCTTCTAATAAGCGTTGGTTAAAATGTAATAAAGTGGGTTTTTTTAAACAACAGGAAGTTGATATCTGGTTTTAACCCATCTTCCCCTGTGTTGTGTTTACAGTCTCTCTCCTTCCTGAACACTCAGATATGTTTTGATGTCTATTATGAGTTTGATTTTATTGCGATGGATCACTGTAGTGTCGCAGCTATGCAGACAGAGGAGTGGTATTAAATGTGTGCTGTGAGCAGGATGGAGATACACCTGGGCCGCAGCCAGCCCCTTGGTCTCAGCCCATTCCTTTCCATTTATAAACGGCACATTCCTGGACGAGGTGCCATGGCCCTCGCTCTTCAGACAGCAACACCATTAATCTCTGCAGGGCCTCTTGTTTATTTCAAGCACGGCCGACCACAGCTGTCCGCCTCACACCCCTCACACCGCCAGGTGTTAGCCGCAGCCAGATGACCACTGCGGTTATTCAACGATCAAAGGAGTAATTCACCCATAAAATGGTATCAACCCCGAGTTACTTTGAAGAAATCTCCACATAGAGAAAAGTCTTGATGATTTGAGTAAATGAGGGGCAAACCTACATCGCACAAAGAGTTTCCAGACAAACAAACCCATGATATGTACTCTATAAACACTCAGGAAAAGTGGAGTTGTCAGCACTTTCCAATCAATGTTTCACAAAAAAGACTGAAAACTTCATCCCTCAAATGTGCATTTCTGTATTCGTTTGTCACCCTGCTTTACCTCAAATTCTTAGACAAAATATTGTGTTTCCTTGCATGCTTCCACTGAAACCTTAATCTGAAAAAGCTTTGGATCCTTGCTCACCTGTACAACATGAGATTGTTTATGCTCAAGGTGACGTTTGTATAAAATATTTTGAAAGATCTGACTTGCAAATGGTCAAATATGTTCATGCACGTTATAATTAACAACATAGATAATGGCATGCAAAGTGTTGTTTTACTTCACTAATTCATCACTTTGTTTTTGTCACACTGGTCAGACGGTCATTTGTGGGTGAAGTGATCCTGTAAAGTAGTGACATTTGAAGCTCCTTTACAGACAGACACACCTGAGAAAAAGGTCACCAGAGTGAACCTCACATACTTGTGCAGAGCGCCGCAGGGTGAAGCTGTGTGAGGACGGGGGTCAAGATGTGTGAGGGTGTGTGTGGAGTGAGGCTGCTTCACCCCCCTGAAAAACACCAGTAATATATTTGCTGCCTGGAGAGTTATACTGGGCATGCAGGTGTTAAAGGACAAGTGGGACACACACACTACACACACACACACAACCAGAGTAGACCCTCCAGTCTTCCTCACACACACACTCCCTGACAATGGGCTAATTACACACATATAAAGGTTAGGCTCAAAGGGCTTAGAGCAGTAGTGGAGAGTGACTAAGTTAGTTTTTCAAATAATGTACTGAAGAAAAAGGTACTTCCTACCAATTCAACCGACTACATCTCAGTTCTTCACTACGATTACTTGATCAATTTAAGCTCAAAATAATCCGATGGAAACAGAAAATAATCAACAAATAAAGTATCATGTGTTATTATAGGCTAAAATAAACACGTTGGATCCCTAGGTGTTGATTTGTACTTGGACTCTGCAAATATGTGATCTGATTAAAATAAGTCATTATTTGTGGCATTTAATTGTATTTTTCATGTCCATTTTTTGTACATTTTATTAAAGTAAGTGAGTAAAATGTCACTTATAAAATCATGGGTCACAAAGTGCTTACCCAAAAAATACAAATTCAAAAGTACAGCACATGCATTACTACTAAATAAACCCAGCTCAAAATAAGAGCACATGATTTAAGCACTAAATATTTAAACGGATCGGTAAAAACTATTAGTGGCATACATTAAAAGTGCATTATTTGACTATCAGAAATGTATTTATATAATCCTATGAAAAGAAGGTGAAGCGTTTGTGTTTTTCATGTGAACTAAAAGGCGACTTATGTCCTGTTGGACGGTGTTTTCCTGTAAGTGAGGAGTTCATGATATCAGTGATTTCTTTTGAACTGTGGAGGAGCAGGAGCGAGTGACAGCCACCAATTATCAAAGTCAAATTATTACTTGAAGAAAAGCCTGACATTGAATACTTCCCATTAACTACAGGGCCCTGGATAGTGCTGCTGCTCTAAATGAATTAAAGGATAAAAGGATAATTGAGCTCATCGTGTTTTAATGTCAAATCGAGTGGAAGTGGGCTATCAGGCTTTGAAAAAGGCTTTTCATCAGATCTTATTCCACTATAATACAGAAAACCATCTAATAACCACCTCAGCTGCTCCTAAAAATTCCTTGTGTTTACAGCTTCTGTGTTGAGGCCTTTGGGAACACGGTAAATCAGCAGCCTGACATCCTCAACAGCCTTTAATAAGGCTTTTAAAAGGTGGTGAAGTCTGGTTTTCAGCTCTTCTTTGTTTGAGATAAGTGCTGGGGTAAGCATTTCAGGCCAACAGGAAGAGGAGACTTCACAATAAAAGTATGTTGATTACAATCTGACATATCTACAACGCATATCAGATTATTCAAACACACAATGCAGCACTAAGTGGCATCGTGTCACATTTAAGGTGTTCGTTGTGGTGCAGGTAATGCTAGATAAATACCCAAATGAGGCAAATATGACTAGAGTGACGAAAGGTGATTCATGCTTTTTGCAAATGTCCATCTTCATTATTCGGATAAACACTAAAAGCAACTAAAAGGTTTCCACTATTTCAAACCCAATTATTTGCATTACCCAAAAGAAAAATACCTCTCATTAACAACCTGATGTGTTTTCAGGAAAAGTCATTTTTGGTAGAATCCTTAGTGTGTCATCTAAGGTGTTTGACAAATTAAAATACTGTGCAAAGAACAAACAGGCATCAGATCATGATGATGCAGAAATGAGTCCCATATCCGGGAAATGAATCAGCATTGAGTTGAGTTGTGCAACCGTGCTGTTGGTCGTTTCAGTCCTTACATTGCTTATGTTCCACTATAATACAATGGAAAAATCCCAAAGAGCCATGAGCTATCTTCAGCGTCATCCTGCAGCGCTCTAAAAAGTCATCTCTGTCAACACTGCAAGCAGAAAGTGTAGCAATAAAATGCTCCCACTACTCATGAAAGTCACACAGTTGCATAAATGTTAATTGTATATTTGAAAAGATTGCATTACAGTCATTTATGGAGAAAATGCTCTATACATCAGGCTGTGGATGACATATGAACAAAGCTCTCTGCATAAAGCTTCAGATTATAGATAGGAAGAGCAGAGTGAGTAGTAGAAAAAGTATTTTTGGGGGATCCAGCCTTGCTATGCATTGTAAAATCATGCATTTTGTACACACTAGAGGTCAATGGTGTAAAAAAATCTACTTATAGGTATCACCATGAATCTTCCCCAGTTCATTACTCCCATTAAGACAATACTAGTTTGTATTGCAAGTTTCCTTAAAAGCTATGTTTAAATAGGCATAAAAGGCATTATCTAATGCTTACTTTTGCTGATTTTTGGATGAAATCTACAGACAGACAGTCAAAAGTGAGTGAAATAAACACCTTCATATGTATTTTGGATGTTTTCTTTTAACCAGTGCAAAGAAAGGCCTTTTATGAAAGCAAAATAGCACAACAGCTGAAACTTTTCCAATGCCTTTAAGGACATAGAGTGCATTAGTGCTGGTGATAAAAGAGATGACAGGAACCAGAGCAGACCCGGCCTGAGGGGGAATAACTCCCACTCTCTGGTGACCCTCTGCATGAGAGCATCGGGGGGGACCGTGATGAGTGACCACAGGGGAGGGAGGTATTAAAGGCTCAACAGGGTGGAGGGGGGTGAGGTGAGGTGGGGCTGGGGTGGGGGTCTATCTACACCTTATATCCCTGCTGGGGTGGGCAGAGTAGGTGATTGTATCTACATCAACACACCATTAAAGCAATTACGATGCTGGACTAAACAGCAGCGCCTGGCAGCGGCTCCTAGCAGGCTGGGGGAACCTGACACCCCCCCCCACACACACACACCCTGAGCCGGACACCACTTAAAGACCCCCTGCTCAACAACTTAAAAGACAGTGACCTGACACACCTGCTATCTGCAACCTACAATCTGAGGATCCATCAGCGCGCCGCTGTGTGGATGCAGGGCTCGGTTGGTGAAAACACAAGGAGCGAGACACAATAGTTCCCTAAAGAAAAGGAGCCTAAAGTCTCGGTTCAAATACAGTACGTTCTTAAGCTAGAGCAGGGTTTCTCACACTTTAGGACAAATACCATGAAGCTGAGAGGGCCATTTTCTCTCTGTGTTGCTCGTGCAAAATGATGGTAAAACTGATGAAAAACCAAACTTCACCAAAATCACGATGGTGCAATGGTGACTGATTGAGAAAAAAGGAGCTGAAAGTAACTTGTGTACAAACTTCTTATCATTTAATTCACTGTAAAACATCCTCCAAGTGTTTACCGTGCAAACACAGAGCCATCAATCACGAAGCTTGCACTTTCAGAGTGAAAAATGGGAATCCAACCCCAGATTTTTCTTCTTAAACTATGAAATCGACTAAAATGTATGAATTAGAATTTTTTTATGCAATTTGTTTCGTCTTTAAAAGAATAATTCATGTTAACTTAAGACATCTTAAGAGAGGCGCAAACAGCAAAGGAAAACTCCCATCTGAATCAAACAAAGCGCAAAATGCTATCATCAAAAGTTTAGAATGACTTCACAATAAGATGCTTTCTTATATTTTCTTTTGGCTTTCTTAGATTTAATACTTTCCCATGAAAGGAACTAAAACTGTACAGCACGGAAACCTCCAACGCCTTTTGGAAAATGTTCTCATTCAACGTTCCTACTTTTCAAATCACAGCAAAGCCAGACAGCAGCCATTACACGAGAAAAAAAAAAGATATCTCCAGGTGTTTACATTCCCCTGCTCACACACCGATGTGCACACAAACACACTCACACACACTAAAACTGACAAATGCAAATCCATGTTACCCGCATGTTCTATATATTTCTAATTCTGTGACAAAATCTAAATGAAATACCTTGGTTACCCGAAAAGCATCTGGTGTCAAGTCATTTCTGATTATTTAGAGGACTGGCATTAACTTTAAGCCCCAAAATAAAAGGCCTTGATTTGTTTCGTGATGTTTCACTGTCCCATGGAGCTCTGGGGATCCATCTACAGGAACGTGCGCCCCGTCCTCCGCCCGCCTTACCTCACTGTAGGCCGTGGTGGAGCCCGTCTCCAGGTACAACATGTTGGCGCTGAGGTTGAGCAGAGCTGCTGCTGTTTGCTCCACTGGCTCCAGGATTCCACAAATCTCTTTTCCTCACTCTGAAGGAGCGATGTGGACGACGGATGCAAAGTGGACAGGCAGAAGCTTCTATAGGAATCTTTTGGGAGGTCATATATACCGGGAGGAGAGAGGGGGGAGGGCTCTACCTGTCCAACACCTGAAACCACACCCATCTGCAGGAGAAGCAGCGTCTCCTTACGACACCTTTGAAGCTCCTTCAAGGTTTTAGCTCAGCAGAGGGTTACTATTTTTCTTGGTGGAAGTGCTCAGAATTATCTCTTGTTGTACGCATTCATTTTCCAACAGTAAACTGTATGGCAATCCAGAAAAAGCATCAAAAATACAGCAAAAAATACAGTATTTCCTATCTTCATTGTGGTACTTTGCACCAATTCTACCTCATTTAAAGTAAACCCATGTTATGTGCATGCTCGGTTATATCTATATAGTTGCTCAATTAAAAATAAATGGACAATTCTATGGATTTGATAAATAAAATCATCAGTGAGGCCGGCGGCAGGCTGCAGAGTGAGAGGTGCAGAGTGTGTTCTGTGAGAGTAAACCTGCAGCAGCTATTAGCATAAGAAAAGCTCCTCTGCATCCCCTAAGCAATCCTGATGCAGACCCCCGCACCCCCCTGAGAACAACAATGTGACTCCTGTAGATTGCTTGTATCTATCAGAGATGACTGATGTAGATCTGTTTTGGAAACATGAATTGATTCTAGATAGTGTGATGGTGCTCTCTAGAAATGTGGGAATGACTTCATGAAGTGAGTTGGGCTGCAGACACTTTTCTATAGTTTGGTTAGCTGCTTTTAGACCTTTGTGGATTGTGCATGTGGCCTAATTTACAACTATATAAAAATTCAAATGTTTAACCAAAAACTACAACTGGAAAAGTTTTTTAAACTCAGTCAAAACGTTTGGCTGAAAAGGAAGTATTTCTTTTAGTTTGTTTAGTGTTTGGGGCACACTACTGTTATTTCCATTTCATTATAAAAGGAGTGCATTAGTACTGAAGTGTTAACGATGCCTATCATGTACAACCACAATGTCCTGGGTTTGATTCTGGCCCCGATCTGTTGCTCAAAAATGCTTCCAAATTGTTTAGGTTATTCATTATATTAAAAAAAAAGAAGCTGACTTTGTGAAAGTTAAACTGTGATGTTTAATTTTATCCAATCATGTCAAAGTTATTCTGTTAGTTATTGGCCCAAAGTATATCAGCACCCCACGTCAGAGCTTTAGACCAATCAGAACACGTTATCATGCTTAATGTAATCCATGGACACAAAAATAAAGAACTTGTATACATATGTAGGGGTCAGAAACCACTTCTGTTTCTGCAGGGCGGGGGGGGGGGGGGGGAGCTGTCTGAAAAGTTAAGCACAACCACGACCTGCAGTCAGTGTCTCCAATCAGCAGCCACACCCTGCTCAGGTCGGGCCCCCGGGGGACAGCAGCCTGCAGGTCAGCCCCTCACAAAAGGCAAATCAACACTTTAAAGAGCCACATTCAGAGGAGAGCCAGCCAGGCCTTCAGAGCGGATAATTAGTTCAGCTAAACAAACTTCTAATTATGGTAAAACAACGTTGGCATCTGAAAGCAGGTTAGAGTACTGAGTGAAGCGGCAGCTAAATATACAAGTGTATCTGTATCAGCGAGTATCCCAGCGAGTATCCAAGCGAGTGAGTATCCCAGCAAGTATCACAGCGAGTACCACAGCGAGTATCCCAGCGTGTTACCCGGCGAGTACCACAGCGAGTATCCCAGCGAGTATCCCAGCGTGTAACCCGGCGAGTACCACAGCGAGTATCCCAGCGAGTATCACAGCGAGTACCACAGCGAGTACCACAGCGAGTACCACAGCGAGTACCACAGCGAATATCCCAGCGAGTATCCCAGCGAGTATCACAGCGAGTACCCCCAGCGAGTACCACGGCGAATACCACGGTGAGTATCACAGCAAGTATCCCCAACGAGTACCACAGCGAGTATCACAGCGAGTATCACAGCGAGTATCCCCAGCGAGTACCCCCAGCGAGTACCCCCAACGAGTACCACAGCGAGTATCACAGCGAGTATCACAGCGAGAATACTGGCTGTTTAATGACTGTAATAAACTGCAGAGGGCTTGTAAATCAACACGTAGCTTAAACTTCTTGGGAAATACCTGGGGGTTTCTTGCATGCTTACACTGAGAGGGTGACAACGATCGAATGATAAAACAAACCTGAAAACTTAAAGTGCATTTGGAGAGTGTAAACCTCCACCAAGACCATGCCCTACCTCTCAATGCATATTTAATTATGCCTGTATCCGTCCCGTTACTCTGACACTTCATCATCCATATATTAAGGCGTTTTTTCCTCGGCCATTGCTACACTAGAACTGCAATAATTGTGAGGCCAATCAATTGAAAGATATCTTCGTTACTACAGTAGGTTTCGGACAATTTTGCTAATTTCTGCAGAAAACAATAACTTCTAAAACGGCTCTTCTATTTGAATTTAAAAGATATACTACATACGTTTCTTTTAAACTTTGTCATATTTTCATAGCTTTTTTTTGGGGTGTTTTCATGTTTATTTCTGGGTTTATATATGCAACAATATACCAAAGCAAATTCCTTCTAAGGTGACAACCTACTTGACAATAAAACTGATCCATGACCAACTTTATTCCTGCTAAATTTCTTCAAATGCTGTTTTCAGCCTCTCAAATATGGACATTTTATGCTTTGTTTATTGTATATTAGATCTAATTCAATATCTTGGGATTTTGGACTGACAAAACAACACATTTAGCAAACATTTTGGACTTTCAGAAACTGATATGTATATGATTTAATATTTTCTGATTGAAAGAAGGAATTAAGGAACTTTAGATCAATCAGCAGATGTATCTACAATGAATTAAAGATAAGTTGCAGCCCTATTCTGCACTCTTTGAAACAAGTTTAATGAAAATCAGTCCAATATTTTGTCCACCACAACCTTCTAGGTAGAGGTTATGATGCTTATTTGTGGCACAAAAATCTAAGTCTCTGTCTTTATTCTATGGCATATCATTTCAAACACTGCTAACATATTGCCGGCTCTTTCAAACTCTCTCATTTAGAGGAGTTGCATCTTAACTTTCTGCATTAGCTCCTGTATTACAGCGGTGAGAAACTAGAGTCTGACCAGCTAGAGATCTGCAGATCCAGCGGCTCAGACCAAAGAGGTTTTCCTAAAGTTTCTCCCTTTAAAGAGGCTGTTCCTTAAGTCACATGGATTAGTTCAGTGTCAGGTGTCAGGCACAGACACCTGCCATGAAAACAGGATGAGCTCCCATCCAGAGAGAGGGGGAGACACCTGGGTGGCATCACTAAAACCCCAACAATCGACTGCCTCCAAATCCTGAAATGCTCCTGATTAAGAGAAATAAACTTAAGCTGCTTTCCCTAAAACTCAGTCACATATTCGATTTCAAAAGCTGCCAGAAACATTTAAAAAAGGATCAAGAAAAAAGACCAAATTCTTCCAGGTGATTGGAGGGAACTCTGTGTGCTGAGGTTATAAAGGTAATCGATATCGGATGTTTTTTAAATATATTTTCTATAAAACATGGGTCCGCTGATTGGTTGTTAGAAAATGTAGAGAACTGTATAGCTCAAATTGTGTTGTTGTCCTATTGCATGTGAATGTCATCTTAAATGAATCACTTCTTGATCTGTGATGAGTTTTATATATTGTAACCAAAGCTTGTTTGTTTGCTGTTTAAAGGTTGTCCTGCTCTCTAAAATAAAAAGAATATGAACTTTCTTAATACTCTGTCATCCCGTTCTGAATCAACCCCAGCAGTTTAACCCTCATGCTAATTGAAAGGAAAAGAAATAAAACCTATATGGATAAATTGTGTTTTACCAAAGATGGTCACGTGATATGCATGTGGATACTGCTGGAGGATTTATACGTGCGCTCTCTTCTCTCTGAAAGGATGAGAGCTACAGTTTCAGTTGAACCTGACATGATATAATGCTGCTGTATAGAGGCAGTTAATCCCAGGTGAAGCTGTGAGTAAGAAAGAGGTAAAAACACAAGAGATGAGGGTGATAGGGGTTCGAAACTGACTCACACTTCATTAAGTGGACCGAGGCCTTTCGCTCCTTGTTGCTATGCACTAAAAACACATTTATTCTGTGCTGGAGGCTAACTGGTGGGGCGTGACAAAATATAAAAAGTCCTCATAATGGTCAATCTTTAATGCAGGGGTTTAACTTGGATTAGTTTCTAATATGTATGTACTTACTGTTGGATAAATATCTGCATGTTCAGACACATTTTATACTTCCTACATGTAGGTGGAATTAGTGAGTCAAGAAGGACGCTGTGATAATGACAAAGAAGTGATGCTGACATGGTAAGCAGTAGGATGATTGCATCATCCTGCAGATTCTTTTCAGATGATTTCAAAAGCTGTTTTGTTCCGGTTGTGATCATCGCAGTTCGTTTTTCCCAGTTAGAATTCCTTTAGTGTTCAGGTTCAGGTAGTTTTAACCGTCTCCTCTTCTATCTGATTAAAGGGTGTGAAACCTCTGAATAAAGTAGTTTCCCTGCATGCTGTTCGGCTGACGATAGCGCAGCTTGTTTCTCATAAGACTTAAGTTCCAGACATCCCGAGACTAAGATCCTTTATCTGGTTCAAATATAAAGAAACAACTACCAGTGTTTTGTAAAAATGTAACTTAAAACAGCATAAGAAAATCTATTGCATTTGGCTGACACATTCATAAAGGAGACATAGCGCCATTACAGGAGAGCAGATGGACTGCAGGTTTTCCCATTAAAATGACACGTCTCTGAACGACTCAACTCAACATGAAACATAGGTGTAGACGTTTTAATTAATCATCATTCTAAAAAAAACAGAACAATTGATCAAAACGTTTCAAAGTTTTAAAGCAACATCATAACTGTTTTGTTTTACACTGGACCAGGGTTCTAGATCAGGATACAGGGCCGCTGCGCCCTCAAACCGAAATGCCGATTTTTTTTCTCGTTAAATGTTAAAGTGATGGCAGAAAACAATATTTCTGTTCGTCAAAAACAGTATATAACTCCAAAAATAAATCAAAATGTTTCAAAAAGAGCAGCAGATGGCAGACCGCTTTGTTTTTATGGAATTGATATATCTTATTTACAAAATCAGCGCAACAGTACTAGAAAAACACCTGCTGGACCTTTTCTTACTGTTGAAGTTTGACCAAATGTTGCTGCATTTAATTGGTTAACACTCAAATTGTAATTGCAGTTTAATTTAGAAAATGTTCCAAAAGTTCATTATTTTTTATAAACATTTTACATTGTAGGAAAGCAACAAAGAAAAACAAATGCTTGGTTTTAACCTGGACATTTTATCACTCTTAAAGGTTTGAGCAATTGCCATTCAAGTGGTTAACAGAACAATTGTAATTACTGTTACCTTTGAAAATGTTCAAGGCATTCAGCATTTCTTTAATCCAGATATTTGTTTGGTAAATTGTGTTTAACAAAGAAGGGAAAATGTCAAACCTGATGTTGACCATTAGAGATGACCAGAGGAAAAGCCTCGATTCAGATGAAACAGTTTTATCATTTGCAATGCAGGTACACAACTCAACTAATAATTCAACATAGGTCTGACCCTTTTTTTAGATTTTAGAGCAGGAAAAGCTACTTATAATACCTTTCCCATTAGATATAACAGTAGAGAAAGCTGATCCACAGCCATCACACACTAGAGGTGAGCTGAAAAAAGTCAGAATCCAAACGCAAACATGTAATCAGATCTCAGAGGAGCCATGCGTTGATTGAGCTTTTCTCCTGCTGTAAACACGTTTAAACTGCGTCCTCCACGCACAGCTGATCAGAGCTTTATCTGCCTGTAAAATCAGCTGTTTGGGGTAGGATATAGCGTTTCTCCTGCCACTATTTCTGCCACATTCCTTCATGTTATTCTACCCTCTCTGTCCCACCAACCCCCCCCCCCCCCCCTCCCAACCTTTACACAGTGAAGACACGTACTGATAGATGAGTCCTCAGAGTGCAACAGAGGCAGGTGCTGCGTTAAAAAGTGTTGCCCTGCAGCTACAGACTTCTTTAAAACCAGGACTGAAGACTTTTCTTTTTACTGATGCTTTTTAGAAAATCAAATATCTATTGACATCGTTATTTGATTTTCTTTTATCAATGAGTGCATGCTTCTTTATTTCATATGTAACTTTACTTCCCTACTAATCTTATTTAGCATCTTCTCTGCTCTGTCCCGTTGCTGTAGCATTGTAAATGATCCTGATGTGGAGCAAATAAAGGATTTTGAATATCCTTACACTTCCCTGTAGCTTTTATTATTTTACTTTGTCTCAGTGTATTTCAGCTTGTTTTAATATGTATACAGTTTTTACGTCGTCTTTTCTCTGTGACTATGTCAATTTCCTCTCCGTGGGACAAATAAAGTCATTCTGATTTCATTTGTATTCTCCTTCCTCTTTAATGACTGTTTTTAAACCCATTTAATAATGTGTTTCTTCCACACTATAGCTACATGTTTAGAATGTTTCTTTAAAGCACTTTCATTTGCCTTGTTGTTTAAATACGCGGTATAAATAAACCTGCCTTACAGAAGAAAAAAAATATCCAGAAGGTGAAGGACTCAGATTAAACACACAACCCTCCACAACACAAACACGTCCCCCAGGGCACTAAACACTGAGCTGCATTTGAATGACTCATGAAGGAAGCACACCTCCACACGGGTGGTGGTGGAGGTGGAGGAGGAATGGGGGGGTTTGGTTTGGCCCACCACCTCTTTTCATCCGAGCTAACGATCAGGGCTTGGTGATTGGCAGGCGGCCATGGCACGGATGCTGCCTGGAGTTTTTGGCGTGCCAATCAGCGCACCACGCCCCTCTGTGGTGGAGGGGGGAGAGTGGGTGGTGGTGGGGAGGGTGGGGCCATTAATCACCAGTTCAAGAGAGCATAAGCCCCCCGGGGGGAAGTGCAGGGTAACATTACTCAGCTCCTTGAACACAATTTTTATTTGCTTTTTTTTTTTGTTCCACGCTGGCTGGACAACAGCATTCCTGCGCAGGGAGGAGGCGAGCACATCATCTGTCAGGACGCTGAGGTGGAACAAGTACTCAGGGAGGAGCAGGGATCATTTTCTAAAAAGTCCTGGATTTAAAATCTTACTGAAGTAAAACAGCAAAACTATTGGCATCAAAACATACCAAAAGTAAAAGTACTCGTTATGCATAAAGGCCCATTTCAGAATCATATATATCCGATTGCTGCATTATAGTTATTGATCTATTAAGGTGTTCATCATAGCTGGTGAAGGTGGAGCTCATTTTATTTACTTTATATACTGCTGCTGTATGTCAATGATTATTCAATAACTTATTTATGTTTTGCAGCAGCTAATACTCTGAATCTTTAAAGTAACTAAAGCTGTGGAGTAAAAAGTACAATATTGCCTTCAAAAATGTAGGGGAGTGGAAGTATCAAGTGGCCAAAAATGACTCAGTAACTCCAGAAAAGTTACTCAAAATTGTACTTAAGTATAGCAGTTGAATAAATGTCATGATTACATTTCACCAGTGGTTTGTATACAGAGCTGCTAGAGAGGAAGCAGAGAGAACATATAACAATGTCTAAACCAAATGAATGGAAAATAAAGTTTGACGCTTCATTCATAATGTTGACATTCAAACTCTACTTCAAAGCTTTTAACGCATTCAGCTTTCCCTTTTTTGCATGCCTTAATGATCGAGTTTAAAGTTGGTATTTGTGCACAATATCAGATAAAGATGAGATGTAGGAGGAGCCTGAGACTTGAGACTTTCCATAATACCTTCCTAATTGTGTAATGAGCATCTAATATCATACAGAAATGCAAAACCACAGACACAGCCCGAACCAAACATATCACAACATAACTAAACAGTTAATAAAGGGTTTTATCCAGAGTACTTTTGCACACCTGCACAACAAAGTGAATTCCATGTTTTAAAAAGCAAGCTACAAATCCATGCTTCAGCTCCTATTAGGTAAAACTCAGATGTCCATACGCTCATCATCAGGCGAGTGACGCTCTGACTGCAGTCTACCATCAGCAGACTCTGGGAGCTGCCTGTCTCACAGAGGCCACCCAGGTCAAGCACAACTTTGCTGCACCAGATCATATCAGGCCCCCCGCCCCCCCCCCCCCCCCCAGAGACAACATCTCACCCAGATTTAACAGCCTGATGCTCTGCACTATCCTCTGGCTGTTAAACAGCTCTGCACCACATTTTCTCAAACTGTCCGTGGGAAATTCCAACGTTATTTTTGAAAAAGTTAATGTAGATTTTGCGTTGAAGGCGACAACATATGGAGTTCACCAGTGGAAGTCCCAGCTACTCAGAGTGAAAGTAATCTCACACGGTACTTTTGTTTATCTGCACAAAGGCAGGCAATAACTAACAAACACAACGAGACACATTTTACGGTTGAGCCTCCAATAAAAAGCTAATGAGGTCCATAGAACTTTTATATATTATTATTGTTTTCCACTGGAGTTAAAGCTTCTTGATCGTCATATTCATCCATTTTCAGGCTTTATTTAAAACAATCTGGATCGTAATGCATTTTTTTGTGCATTTAAACTAAACTCCAACTCGTTACCTAAGAGAAGAATAAGTCCCCTACTTAAAAACGGCCATAAGAATATACATATAAACATTTATATTACTTTTTTGTGATGAGTTAATTAACCAACAAGGGCTTGGCATCAATTAGATTTCTTACAATGGATATATAATTATATTGAGTGTCAAGTAAGTGTATTTTCTTGGCTTTAAAGGCTGAGTTACAGTCAAGTTATTAAACTGTATTAACTTTGCACCGGTTTTAATAATACTCCACAAACCAAACAGAAATTGAAAGTTAACAGCGATGTTTACTGGTTATATAACATGTTGAACTGAATGGGTTCATATAATGATGAGCAGGGTATCTGAATTTCCGTTCATTAGACAAAGGGACTCCACAACGCTTACTTGATAGAGCCGGTATAGCAGATATGCTGGGGAGGACTCTTCAATAAAGGCTCTGGTGGCCCTGAGAAATAATCTTTTAAAAAGCGAGTGGATCTGGTGATTTGCCGGGACAGCAGACCTACGTACTTACAGCGAGCGTCTCCTCCGGCTGGTGCATGGTGATGCAGTCCATGCTGATCTGGATCGTGTTTCCTGCAGATCTGTCAGCTGCTCTCTCTCTGAAGTTCAGCTCGATCGGCTGCACCGAGTGACCCGCTGATCTGAAACACAACAGAAACACACCTCATATACACTTTATGAGTCACTGAAAGTGGCCATGTAGTTGTTGTTGCAACTTATCATTATGAAGGAAAGGTTGATTACACAATGTCGTTTTTATGTTGGGGTTTTCCCCTCACTCCATCTTTCGTTACTTGGTTAGTTTCCTGGATGCCTTTGAGATCATGATCATGTCAGTTGATCCCATCGACACTCAACTATCCAAACAAGAAGGCCCAATATTGCTGTTGGACAAAACTACAGACTAAAGACACTACATAGTTATTTATAATGTCTGACTTTTGGAAAGTGGTAAAAACTCTGAGAACTCATTTCTATCTTAAGAAGCTCCTCATGCAAATCAGCCACATTGAGGCCTGTCAATGCAACCTTCTTTCAAAGACTAATGCAACACACCTACAAACAACCGAGGAAATTCAGCTCCATTTGATGTACAAAGCCATGAAGAACCAGGCAGCATGTCCTCTGCTTCTTCAACGATTAGAAGAAGAAGACGAAGAAGACATACTTTTATTAATCCCTTACAGGGAAATTGCTTTCTCTACTCTGTTGTGTTGACACACATTAAACACACAGAAGATATACATGCACAAACAGAGAGGAAATACATGCACACACAACCACATGCAGAGGAGAGGTGGCAGAGCAGAGAGGCAGCCAGGTACCCCTGGTAGGAGGTTAGGTGCCATATTTTTTTTTGGGTCCGATCGGGACGTGAACCGGCGACCCTTCGGTCCCAAGACCAAGTCCCTACTGACTGAGCCACTGCCGCCCAATTAAAGCAGCTATTACCATCTCTTAAAGAAGCTAAAAATCACAGGATTAGGTCCTTTGCTCTAGCTGCTTGTAGTGTATGGGCTGAACACATCTGCAGAAGTTGTTGTTGAAAAGGCGTTTTTAACCACTATAACTCAGATTTACGGCACAGTGTTTTTTAGGATGATTCACTCACTGGTCCAGCATGTCGAACAGTTGGTTGAAGACGTCCTGGCTGAACATGTCAGAGGGCTGAGCGGACGGACTCTGGGACATGCTGCTGAAATCTCTCCAGGACAAACGAGAGGAAGAGTCCCTGAGTCTGCAGGGGAGGAAAACCATCTTATTACTAATTTTACTTTTAAAACATAAAAAGATCTGAGTACTACACACCTGATACCATTACCACTATAATTACAAATATTATCTTGTGAGTCAGTTTAACAAAAGAGAAGCCACACCTTTACCTGCTGCAACATTAGAGCAATTAATTCATAATTCATTATAATAACAGAACAATATAATGTTTGAATTCAGGATTGTAACTTTCAGTTTCTTCATTGGGGAAATAAATACTTTTACTCCGAAAAATAAAATAATCCTAGTAATTACTGACTTACTACTACTATTGACATCTTCAAAAACAACTATTTAAATAGTGACTTTTGAGCAAACATGACAGTCTGTGTGCAGGGCTGAGGTTTGGCCACCCAGCCAGGGGGAGGAGGAGGAGTCCTGCTGGCAGCCATTCATGAAGAGCACCTCCTTTGTGCAGAAGTCAGCCTGCATAATGCTGAATATTTGTACTACACATAATGGTGATTATGCACCATTCAGACAGAGGCACTTTGACCTGCTCCCCTGAAACATTACACCTGCTCCAGGGCTCAGCCTGCCATTGTTCCCGCTGAAGTGGCGCACGCTGCAGTCTGAGGCAGCTGGAATTCCCCCCCGCTCTATATGATAGCTCTGCTGCAGCTTCTGGTATGTGTACAGCTGGACGGGGGCAGAATCTGGAGCTGGGACTATTCTGGGTTTTGGAATTCCCCAACACTGCGCGCTGAATGATATTAATACCTGACTTACAAACACAGGCATATCTAATGAAGCAAATCATTCCACTTATGCAGGAAGTGCTCGTGAGGGAGGCTTGATTTAAGAGAATAAAATAAAGAATCCTCAGTAAATGTTTCTTTGCTCAGCCTCTGTGAACAGATATGTTTTATATAGTAAATAATATCTATCATACGAATGAACACAGCGTTTTCATGCACTGATCTGAGATATTCCTTTGAGAAAAACAATACATTGGTAGGTAATCGATGTCATTGGGAACCAGGAATTATAAAGAGCTGGACAGTCTGCATTTTGAGACGATCATTGTGGGTCAAGTAACACTGGACTTTCAGCTAGGAGCCCAGAGAGGATGGATTTATGCCATATCCACAGTCTCCAAAACCCAAACTGCAATCTTTTACTAAACCTGACAGAAGCTCTTTTAAGTGAAGGCGGAGGTTTTTTAATTCACAAGATGGGGGGAAATTGACGCGATGAAAGACGAGTGGGATTCCTAATTTTGCTCAATAAAGATGGAGGCTGTGTTGAAATCTCCCAAATCATCACAGAAAAAAAGGCTTTACTCTGTTATTTATAATTTAAATGTGTATGATTTATTATAAAGGCACTTCATTTCTAGCAGTTGCATCCATCATAAGTCTAAGTGATGTTTCTAATGGGATGTGCATTTCACTGCATTTCCACATTGGTGGTGCATTGTGGTTTCACGATACTGAAATCTGCAAATTCGAACTACACCGAACATGTAACGGCCAAATTTGGGACAAGAGTTGAAAGTTTGCATTAGCAATACACCCTCAGTTTTGAGCCCTGTGTTTTAAATTGCACCATTAACGTCCAATAAAAAGAAATTAAAATGAACAGGGCTCGTTGGCAGTCACTGAACACACAATAATAGGTGTGTTGCAGGTGGAGGTGTCATCCCAGTTAATTGAGCATTTAGGTGTGGTCCTCCTCCTGATCTCTGCCTCAGTTAAGCCTCCTTTGATTTAGGCTTTAATTTTTCTTTTAAAAAAAGGGCAGAACTCGTTACCAAGACGTAAGAGTTTTGCTCCACAGCGTTTTTGTTGACCAGTTAGAATCCAGAATATAATCACAATAGTTCTGCATCAGGTTCAACTTGCACATCTCAGAGACTTTCAATATGTTTTACTTCAGTCATAATAAACTGCAGTTTACACCAACTCATTGCACGTTCATGGGTATTTTCTCTTACAGGGACCTTTTCAAAATATATGTTGACAAGATATACTGTATATCGTATTTGAAATAAAGAAAAAAGTAGGAAAAATACCGAGAATAAAAACTGTTTGATGCAATTTTGACTTAAATAATGAAATATGTAATAAATACATTGAGAAAAGGAATAAAAGTATAGCAATTGATGGGCACCCTTTGGTGACATTTTCGATGTAGTTTTAGTAGAATTAAATATTGTAGTTTGACTTTAAAAGGCTGTTGAGTTATTTTAGAGTTTAACCCTCTCCTGGCTGTTCGATTGCTCCTGGGTGTCTGGTTTCTCAGAGAGTTTCTCAGCCAGCCCGAGGCGGAGGCTGTTCAGCATCCACTTAAAGACGGAGCTGCGCCTGCAGACGAGACCGGGCCAGAGGTCAGCTCCAAACAGAAAACGGCCATTGTCTCATGGCAGGTTGGGCACAGCGACCGATGAAAATGCAATCAAAACAAACAGCCCTGCCGATCGGGGCCCTTCTCCAGTGTCCTTATTTATCACTTGTTCAAAGGCCTGAGAGTCCCGTCCCCCGTCTCCCCCCACCCCTCATCTGTCAGCCGTGGCTGCAAGAGGGACATGACTGCAAAACAATAGAAAGCCCCCAACGTTTCTCCAGCTCTCATCCCCTGACTTTTATAGAGGGCAACGGTCTGAAATCCTCTGGGGCCAAAAGCACAAATTCCTTTCAGGTGGGGAATGCAAAGAAACAAGAGAGCGGCAAAAAGAGACACACCTGACGCTGAATAATACCTAGGCAGCAACAGCGCAGGGAATAAAGGTTTATAGCTCAGAAATAGATCACACTGATAGATCTTTTCTTTATCAAGTATCACACAATAGGTTTTAAAGGGGCACTCACGATGTTAGATTACGGTCGCAAATTTAATTCACAAAAATGAAAAATTCTACAGAAAAAGACAATGTTTATTATAATGCTATGAGTCAAATTCATCTTTAATTCTGTCTCGTGTTTAGCCAATGTACATTTGTTTATGTGTGGGGCTTCTGTGGGGGGAGAAACAGCAACATAAATAAAAGCAAATTATTGAAGACATCTATTAATAAGGTTATATCGATATTTCTATTTGAAATATCACGGTTACTGTCAATGTTGTTATATCAATACATTCCTAATCTGTTGCTGAGTTATTAAGGTCCAGTAAATCACTTATTGGAAGCAAAGACTGAACTTTAATTTAATAAAAGCGCAAATCTTGATTATTTAACACAACATCGAACATTTTGGGGCATTGTACAGTACACGTTTCCGTAAAGAAAAAATCAGACAAAGAAGAAACAAATAAGGTGCAAAAATACAATGAATTATTACTGATCATTAGTGAACACAATATTTACAACCTGACCGGCATAGCAAAGACGTTAGTGTTAATTTAACAGGTTACCCATGCGTTTTGGTACACAATACTACCAATAAGAAACTCAGGTGTAATGAGAGATTTAGATTGATAGTCCTGGAGACATTTAAATGATATATTGATAAATTGTAAAGAAGCAGGAGGCATGTGCTTTATGGTGTATAATGCAGAGATTTAAAGAGCTGACCGGATAGCATTTAACTGAGTTTAATTTAAAAAAGGACACGAATTGATCATTCATATATTGATTAAATACTTTAAAAATCACAAACTTTTGTTATGTGTTATTTATGCCTATTAGCAGCATTTCACAATTATGTATCTGTTACACTGTTCTATTGAGTTGCCTTTCCTCCCCCGCTTTTTACGTTCACTTTATGCCTTTTGCCCATTTTTGGTATTAACGGTTCTTTACAAAAAGGGTTTATTATGATATTAAATTACTTTAAACTTCTAGCAGAAGGACCGTAAGTTATGCCTTGTCCTGACTTTGGCATTGACCAACAGAGACATTTAAGGATATAAAAGATCAACTTTTGTACAAGATATTTTGTTACGTACATCTATTAAGATTCAGTATTATGCATCCTCTGATAGAATGATTTAATTTAGCCATCTAATATTCATCAAACACCTTGCATTTCTTGAACATGCCTTTGTATTCAAAGGGCCAAAAGTAACCTTCAGTAGATCAGTAGGAGACGAAGAAAGTTTGTCATTTAATCCGTCTTTGCATGCATTGATGCTATAAGTATGCCGCACTTATAAATATAATATATGGGGAAGGAGCAGCAGCTGAGGAGCCAGGCAGACACAAATGTTTTTAGGTCACATCGGACAGAGATTCAGCGTGAGCGGCCGCAGTCCACGTCAAACAGAGTCAGCAAGTTTCAATAAGCAAGAAATGTACTTTAGGTGGATTAAATACACATTTTTACCAGATGTTAAGTCGATGCGATATGTTAATTAGGATACTGCTTCACATGGTTTTAGAAACACTCCAAAGAAAAACTAATTTAAGCGTACACAACATGTATGTACTTACCGATGAAAGGGAAACTCTGGGTAATACTGCACAGCTGTGTATGGTGAATTCATCTTGTCATGCCAAAACTTCACTTTAAATATTAGAAATGACACGCAAATGATCAGCAGGATCGGGTATCAACAGATGTACATGAGCTACAAGAATAAATACAAAAAATATTTTAAAAAAAAGATAAATATGAATAAATTAAAGGCTTGTATTAAAGTGCCGGAGGGGTACAGTGCAGAGTGGAGAACGTTTGAGATGAATTTGAATTTAGGTATTTTTTCTGAGGCTAGCCTACAAATAGGAGGGGCTTGTGTCAGCTCTCTGACCAATCCCCAGTTACAGTTGTACAGATACCACTCACTCTCAGTTGCTAGGATATAGATATCAAGCAACTACATTTGACCCTGCACCCAAAGCCCCCCCGACCCACACCAGATGTATCCTGAAAAGCTCACCCCTCCCCGCCGACTCGCTGATTTTCTCCGGCCACTTCTGATATTTCCAACCATATTCCCCGGTGGGTTTGTGGGTTCAGGGCATGTCAGTTGCACCATCAAGGCCCATGAGGATCCGAGCATGCTGAATATCGCCATAAGATTGTTGATCCTACAAAATATTAAAATGCAGCACAAAATATCAGTAAGTAAAACAAACAAAAAAGCAACTACACGTTTTATTTGAAGGAAGTGAAAAATCATTTTTGAATCAGAAGACTTTATTGATGCTGGGAGAAATTGGAAATAGTTTTTGGTGATATTATAAATACTATAAAATAAACAAATTTAGCAAAATATGCAATAAAGAATTATATTTAAAAATGTATGAAATGTTCTTTTAACAAACATCAAAACTAAAAGTAAAAACTTGCTAAAAAAGACCAAATTAAATAGAATGCAAATATGTACTCAATGGTTTTTTTTAAATATGTATACAAACATACAAAGTTTAAGTAAATATGTGCTATAAAAGGTTAAAGGTAAAGTGAAACAGAATAAAAATGAATATTAAAACAAGAAGTTAAGTTAAAAAAAAGGAAAAATGTGCAAAAAAATTAATAAAATGAAAGGACAAAAATAAAATACAATATTCATACCCAGTTCAAATATTAATACAAGCATAACAAGTAAATATATGCTATAAAGGATAATGTATATATATCGCATAATAAAAATATAAATAAAAATAGGACGCTGAGTAGAAATGTGCAATTAAGGAATTATTTATAAAAACAAAAAGTTAAATGTGTTTTCTGAAAATATTTTCTGATTGCACAATATATAACACTGAAAATGTAAAAATGTGTACATTTCAATATATGCAGAAAGGTAATACCATAAATATAAAATGCTTCAAGCTGCTGCTGATGATGAAATGCATCCATAATCCTAAAGTGGAAATACATTTTTTTCAATACCAATATCTACACATTTTAAAGAGATGTTAGAGGAGGAAACGATGGCCATAAACCTAAAATAATCCTCCTTGAGCTTAAGATACCAGACAAAAAGTGTTGCGGTTTGAAAATTCTTTACAGTAGCCTCCATAAAGTCTTATTTAAGACACGCATACACAGACATATCAGGCCACAACCTGGCACACACACTTCCTATTCAATATCTCCTCTCACCCAGGCAGAATGACAGTGTAAACCTAGAGGTGCTGTGTGGTTTACAGAGATGGACTGCAGATGAATCAGCAGGCTAAAATAAAAGGCCGGGTCACGGCGGGGGGAATGATAATAAATAGAGGTGGTGTATCCAGGGAACACAAACGCCTAAGCTGCTGTCTTGTATCTTTAATAAAGACATGCAGCATCCCTCTCCCTCCCTCTCCCTCTCTCCACTGTGACACTGATGGCCCGGTGACCTGACACACAGCCTTTGCTAACAAACAGAGATCATTTTTTGTGTCCCAGTCAGACAATTATTTAACAAACAAGTCTGAAATGACACACAGGCTTCCTTGATTATTCAGAGCTCATAAGGGATATATTGTGTTTAACACCTGTGTGAATTCATGTATAGCAGACATTTTAAACCACACTCGTGCAAATTAACAAAAAGGGTATGCAACTTTTGCAGCCTCTAAACAACAAAAAGACAAACTGTGAAATCCTCCAAAACATTTAAAAGGTGAAATACAGCCCTTAATCGAAATGCTTCGGTGCCGTTTGCACATATTTTAAATCAGGTAAATCTGCACACATTTGGAGCAAAATTGGCCTATTTTTGTGCCAACGAGCCTCATTGCTCTCAGTCGAATTAACAGAAATGAGCCCTGATAGCCATGTTGGTTTTTCCTTGTAAGCCGTGTTCAGATTGAATGTAAAATTAAGATATTTTTTGGACAGCAAAACGTATTTATAACCGTACATATGACAATAAACACAGCTAAGCATCTTTTTATCTCTACTGCAACTACGAAATAACGTATAGGTTTGTTGTTTAATTGAACTTTTTAAATCTCGTAATGTCCTGCGTTTACTGATTTCTGTGTTTTTATTAATTGCCAAGGTTATGTTTTCCTCTGTCTACGGATTCGGAGGGGTATTTTGCTTTATTTATCGTTTCGTGTAACCTTTTATGATTTATTGATTGATTGATTGATTGGTGTGTCATTAAGAAACTATGGTTGGAACAAATAAGACTGTGACGTCTTAGTAACAAATGGGGAACACCGGTTACAGGACGTGAAGTTTCAATCTCTGCTCACATAATCACAGTTTAACCTCACTTGTAAAACTTCTGTGTGATTATTAGTTTTTAAACCTATATAATAATCTTTAACACAGGCGCTGTGGCTTTGACCATGTCCACCCTCAACACAACAAGGACAAACTGACCTCAAGAACTCATTAAATATGATATTTACAGCGCCACCTGAAACCCTTACATCATTAATTACTCTAAGACTTGCGTGGGGAACCAGTCACCAAACCCCCCATTACTTCATGTGACATGCATGTGTGTTTATGAGTTTGCAGCTACGTCAGCCCAGATACTGTCATCAGTAGGAGTGTGTGTACTGTACTTCTAATGTGGTTATTATTCTCGTAAAGCATGCTAATCCCGCTTTAATCTACGATATCTGCATACAAAACCAAGGATGGCGACGAGCCCGAGCCCGAGACTCATAACGGTTCATTCATTGTGATGTGTTCAACGTCCTGCGGGCATTATGGGCTTCACACAGCCTTATTAATGTCTAGAGTTTACTTAGGGATGCCAGTTGGTGGAGCAGCTGATGAAGTAGCCCCAACGTTTTTCTGTGTGTTATCAGTGTCAGTCACACACACTGTGGTCCATCACTCTCACAGTGTGGGGGTTATGCGGGCATACTTGTGTGTGTGTGTGTGTATATTCCAGTTGGTGACTAATGCAGGGGAAATCCAGATGAGTCAAAACTACCAGTGTCCGGTGCAGCGTCTGAGAGGTGATAATTTACAGCCTTTGCACTAAACTGCCCAGCAACTTGGTATTGTTCATAATGTCTCTATAGGGAACACGCTATTCAAGCTGTGTTTGGGGAAAGCCCAAGGGGAAGAACCAATCATTTAATGTATTACATTTATTCAGGTAGTCTTGTTTAGATCTAATTTCCAAGTGTATCAAGAAACATTCACAAAATAGAAAAAATATATACAAAATAGAACTTCTTACTTTTGGCGTGTGCCCTCATACGAAAATGCTCATTTTCCCCGGGTCTGCCGGTAGACGAGTAGCAGGCAGCAGGCTGACACTGAAACTGAGATTTCTGAATTACCTCATCTCTTTTACTCTCCTTTTTGCTGTAGAGGAAGTAAAGAAACAGGAACTCTGGATTTATTTGTTGTTTGAGGTGCAATATATGACTCAGCAGCTTTAAGACGTGAAGGAAATATGATTTTCCATTTCGCTCTGATGCAGTAAGAAAGTAAAATTGTATTTATACAGCAGCCTTCTCAACACGAATGTACAAAGTGCTTTACAGGCAGTACACAGTAAAATACACAATTACAACTTTAAAATGTACAATAAAAAGGCAAAAAAACTAACAAAACACAACAGTACAAATGAACACCAGTGTAGGGACAGCTAAAAACGGAAAAGGTGAGTCTTCAGCTGCCCCTAAACATTTCCACTGAGACAGCGGCTCTCGGGCCCTGGGGGAGTTCGTTCCAAAGCCGTGGAGCCACCGCCTCAGTATTTTCACCGGAAAGTGGGCAGGGCTGTAATTTGGGCCGGAAGTGACCTTAGCGCGCTCTTACTATCGTATAAAACAATAAATAAATCATATAAAACAATAAATAAATCGTATAAAACAATAAATAAATCATATAAAACAATAAATACATCATATAAAACAATAAATACATCATATAAAACAATAAATACATCATATAAAACAATAAATACATCATATAAAACAATAAATACATCATATAAAACAATAAATCACATCAACCAATCAATAAATCTTTAAAATCGGCTCGCCTTGATTTCAGAAACACTGACGTCTTGATTTTTCTGCAGAAAAAAACAGAGGTTGAATCATCGTGAATCCCCTTTGAAAGAGCGTGCACAGGCTCTCGTAGGTAATTTATCATATCTATGACTATGCTGGAGGGGTAAATTATTCAGTTCACTTTCCACCGAATTTAAAGTGAATTAAAAGTATTGAAAAAGTCTGTTATTTTTAATTCCTTTAAGTCACCAGAATGCAATAAATATAGTTTCTGAAACCAACATCTTCTGTATTTTAAGTATGAATTAGGTTCATTGGTGCATTTGGAGAACCTAATGTAACTACTGTACTCAGAGTGCAGACGAGACAGGGTTAGGGTGGAGCATGGGGAATAACATCGTATCATCAGCACTGTGGTAGTAAAAGTGTATTCGTAGTAATGAACTTTCCACACAAAACAAAAACAATGTTAAATTGAAGTACATTAATTCAGGTCCTGGAGCGTTGGAATATTTCCAACACGACTTCCATAAAGGCGCTAAAATAAAATAAAAATCCTTTCCCATGTGACCAGTAAAACCTGTATTTGAGTTCCTGAGTCACTTTTTCTGGTAATATTCAGACTCCCAGACAATTATAGATGCCTTCCCACGGTGTGATTCAACTTTGTTTTCAGTGTCTTTTGTCACCGTGACTTTTACACCTGCTATCAGGCTGCTGTCGCGTTGGGAAAATCAAATTGGCCTGAAGCAACAAAAAGGCAACGAGCCAGATTTGAGTAATCAGGTATAACTAGAACCAAGCGGATTTGTTTTTTGTTAGACGCTTATACAAGTCAAAAGAAATCAAGCCATTGAAACGTCAAGGCTTTTCGTAGGTTTAGTTATCGTTTCTCCATCTTGGTTTCATATTTCAGGGCAATGGGACAAAAAAGTACACATACTTCCATAATAGAAGTTGTTGACAATTAATTCATATTGCAGGCCATAATAAACTCTTGAACAAATCCATTGAAACTTCACCCTTACCAACTTTATGTACTGTTACTTACTGGTTTAAATACTGGTTTGCATCTGTGTTTAAATATATATTATGCATATACATTTATAATGTTTCATCAGAAATAAACAGCTATTTTGGCAAACAATAAAGGGTTAAAAGTGGGTTTAAGCAGAATATAGAAATGCTGTTTTCTACCTTTCAAATGTGGAGATTAACTATTTTTCTTAGGTTTGTTATTTAATTAAAGTTATTATCTCAGAGTTCTGGACTGACAAAAAACATATTTTATAAAATATCCTTGGACTTTAAGAAATTAGGATGAATATGCTGAAATTGCTCTATGTCCACAAGATAAATCTAACTTATTGCTGAGCATTTGTTAGAAAACTGATTAAATTAAATAAGTTACATTACACTGAAGAGGTATATAAAATAATAACATGACATTCCCATCACCAACAGATTCCTGAAGTGTGTGTGCAGTTTATAGATTTGGGGTAACCAGGAAGCCAAGAGAGACTTTAGTCTAAACCAAAACCTAAAACAGCGTGGATTAAATCCCGCTCCAGTTCAAACGATACCAGTAGATCGCTTTGTTTTTCTTCCCAAGGGCACAAGAATCACGGACTACTGCAGAGCACTTTTTGGTAAACACAATCAAAGCTTTCCCCATAACAGTGCCAGATCTGAGACGCAGACAACCAGTGAACCACAGAGCATCAATCACAGCTAATCCAACACTAAACCTGTCCTGGCCGCCGTTTGATGTCTGTCAACATCACTCATGGTGCGCTGTTAGCATAGCACAAAATCTTTTCACGTTCACAGTGATGAAATGAACTGAATACAGGGCTTATTACCACCTAATTAAATGAATAATTGCCTAATGGGCTATTCGAGTTGTGCAGAGACACTAAACTTAGTGCTAAATCTGGATCCTTAGCAAAGCAAAGATAACCAGTATCACCAGAGATTAATTAGTTGATGCTTAATGGAACAATGCACTCAACAACATTTAGGATAAGTTAATTACAACTTCCATATACACCAACATTTTAGTTTCATTCCGAACTATGTTCTGGAGCTTTTAGAGGATTAGAGGATTTCATTCCTGGCAACAATTTATTATTTTTTTGTTGATAGTATTTCGGGTTCGTAGATTGATAAAGGGAGATATGTAATTGTCATTCTGTAAAATCTTTGACTTCAATGTCAACAACTGTATCAATGTTTACATTTCTGTTACGGAAGTTATGCAAATCATCACATATTTTAAAAGACACTAAACATTACATTTCAGAAATCTTAACTTAACTTAATATTAACTGGGAAGATTCATGGTGATATCTTTATTATGGTTTAGTTTTTTTACTCGATTGACCTGAAGTGCCCCACATTAAAATGTTTGCTGCTACTAAACATGTTGCTTTAAGTACTCGCTTATGGGCGGACGTTTTATTTTATTAGTATCCGACAGTGAGGAGCACTCAGCAGGCATTAACGGAGGAAATCATCGGGACTCGGGAGCAGGGCGATGATATTTTACCCAGAAAGAGCAGGTGCGCCCGCTGACCTGCTTCAGCACTTCTGCGCGGTAACACAATCTTTCATATTCTAACTTTCAGAAATATAGTCCATGATGTAAAAGTTATGGAGCGATGTTTAGCAACCACACCGCGGGTCTCCTGGCAACAGGTTGACAAGTGTGATTGGTCGGCCCCTGAACCCATTAAAAAGCATGTGTGCGTCGAACATAATGATGCCTGGAGGCGGCTCAGAGACACATTACCCCCCCACCATGCATGAGCCTACACTCGTCCACATGTAATCTAAGCGAGGGGTTGAAGTGTCCTTTGTCACTGGATACGCTTTAAAAATAAAACACGCTGTCGATGTTCTGGGATGCTTGAATGAAAGTGGATATTTCAGAGGCATTTCTGAGAGTCTCTGATGGATATAGTTCATCTGTAACATACCGAAGCCATCAAACAATTACATGTTCAACATTGTGATGCCAGGACAAAAAAAAATCCCCAAATACCACAACACTGGGACTTTTTCTCTAATGACCGAAGAAAATAACTCTTGTATTCGCACAAGCCTCCGTTCATTTAGTTAATGTAAGAAGGGACGATGCAATTTAATAAATACTTACAAACAGGGAGTGCAATTTTAGGTTTAATAAATAAGAGATCCTGGAGTTCACTAAAAAGTGTTAAAAGGTATTGATTGCATTAATCTGAAAAACAAGGGCTTAATTTGTATAAAAACATCTCAAATGAATCTTACAAATGTGTTCAAATGAATTGGAAGTAGGATTTTACGCATGTCAATTTTTTCTTAAGTAATTGGTAGGCAAATTTCTTAAATGAAAGTCTGGAAAGTCAATAAAATGCATGGAAAATAGAGAATAGTTTCATTTTAAACCTCTAAATAACTTGTTAAGATCTATATTTTTTCTCAAATTTAACAAATGGCTCTGCTGATCCGATAAGCAGTAAAAATGTGCTTGTAATTGGTCTTAAATTAACCGGAGTGGCATTTAAAGAATCTTAATTGAACTTGCCCTCTGCTGAAGGAACCCTGAACAACTACACACAGTTGTGGTAAGCAGTAGGGACTTATATAACCTATAGATTCTTTTAGAAATGCGTGTGATTTAGATTCAACATTCTTGCAGTTGTTCGCTGCCGAATACAGGGTCATTAAAGAAGTGTGACCTTCAGCATGACTTTTGATTTTTTTCAATATTTAATTGAGTCGACCTAGTTTCCATGTACAGGAGGTGACGTTAGCTTGCGTTAAAGAACCGTGTAATCTTTTTTGCTAATTGACAGGCTTAGAGAATTGGCAGTGTGATGACCACATATGAAAGTTGATCCAAGAACACGGGAATGTTTGCGGTGTCAGGTAGAGGGTCCAGCGGGATAACGTCGCACGTCAATCTCTGCACAGGGTTGGGATTGTGCATCTGTTTAGTTGTCATGGCTTGTGTTAACTGACATGAGGCCAGTTCTGCCTTTCTTACTATAGCCGATCATGATGTTACTATCTGCTGCGAAAGGCATTCACAGCAGGTGGTGTTTTCAAAGAGCTGGAAACCACTTTCATGGAAGAGGGAGTCATGAGATCAATAACATGCATGACCACATCTCTCCTCATATAGCAGAAGAACTTTTAGCCAAAACACTGTAAAAACATTTATTTTAAGTTACAAATGCAGCATCTAATCATTTCTGACTGGGAAGGAGTTGTAGAGAAAGGGGCTTATTTAGGGATTGAAAAGAAAATCACCCTTTCCACCACATGCCGATGTGCACAGGACATAAATACTGTTACTGTTGAAGTGATGTCAGTTGCATTAAAGTAGAATCGTATTCTCTTGTAGGTATTTCTTCTATGCTCAATTTATACCACCTGCTGCTATAGCTTGCTAAACCATGACTGACAGGGGTTTAAAATGCTTAAAATATAGATATACTGTATATCTATTCAACACATATAGTGCATTTGTGGTAATTTATGTATTACAAGATTTACACAAACATTAATGGAGATAAAGGTGATGAGAGGTGCTGACCGGGACGAACGGACCTTCACATCTGATACGTTCATAAGTTGTTAACGGACGGTGTGAGTGTTGACCTCGAGTTTCACGTCACATAACAAAAGTGGAGTCTGAGTCACTCTGCAGTCTGAGTGACACCTGGTTCAGCACTGATAGAGTTCACACACCTTCAGAGGCTTAAACCCTCTTTAATAACATGTACTTACTACGATATTTCCACAGCTCTGAGGCAGAACTAAAACCTAAGACTGTTTTTCAGTATTATGGTAAATAAGACATTAATGATATGGTAGCTTTTGAAAAAAAAGGGGCGTAATTTGGTATGGATTTGGAGTACATGGGCCACATGACACAGAAGTTAAGAATTTTGTTAACATATAAAACATTCATAACAAATATAAGCTGGCCTTAAAATCCACAAAAGTGTGTGGGTCAAATCTCAGATGACATAAAAGCTTTTGAAAAGGATGAAATAATATTTTTTTGAATTAAATTCCTAGAAAATCAGCAATAAAAAAGGTGCGCCAAATAAGATCTATTTATTTTATATTTATTTATAAATATATATGTTCACTCATGAAGGCAAGTTTGCACAAAGGAAATAGAAAAGAATAAGTGGCGTGTTATTTAAACGGTAAATGGTTGATGGGCCCTTAAGTGAAACGCTGTGGATGAGAGCAAGGACCCGGATGTAAGCCAACTGTCGTTTTAATCGTATCTAACAATATATTCAAATAAATGTCCCATATTTACTCATTTAGTTACATGGTGAATATCCAAGAAACGTACACCTAATGCATCATATACATTCCCTTTAGATGAACAATACCATATCAGAGTACAATACCAAAACCAGTTTACATGAAATTAGCTTCGTTGCTAACACAGAATTAGCATAACGGACATTTGAAGCTAACGTTAGCTTACCGAGCAGAGAAGTGGAGCTAATGCTGATGAAAACGGGACTTCTGTTGTTGTCACGGCTCCTGTGGGGAGACTGTTTTACGTTCATCCGATAAGTGTTAAACTTGACACTTTTTTGATTAAGTTGGTGCTGTTTCTCACCTGCTGTCAATCTGAACTTTAGTAAATGGAGCAGGTGCTGGGCACGTTAGGACGAACTCTCGCGATATCACTGACAAACTGCAACGCAAAACTTCCGGTTAAGGTTAAGGTTAAATTAATAATTCAGTTATTTATAAATTCAGCATAACGTGTTTTCAATTGAGTGATATTACCTTTAAAAGTATACATTCAAATAGATGGAAAATTACAAAAAGTTTTAAATACTGAGCAGCACCATATAAAAAGATCAGGATGCAAATATGAATTTAAGATTGCAGTGAGCCTAATGTAATGTTATAAACAGATGCAGGCTGAAATTGTAAACTATTAGTTGCACTGCCAAGAAGTCAGATAACATTTAACTAAATGTAGTTGACATCTAGTGCTTTGGATTATACACACAGTGCAATTTATTAGAAATATGCTCAAGCCATAGTTTAGTAAGTAAGTAAATAAATAGCAACATACCATTTAAAAACAGGTATTTGTGGGATATTCTTTTTAGTTGCCCATTATTAAAGCTTGAATGGAACTTTAATTTGTTAGGTGGTACTGCAAACAAAAGGCAACCACTGTAAATCCCATGTAACACCAGCCTTAGTGCTTTCATTTAGACAAAAAGAAGATGGTAAAGAAAAGATATGGTGGAGAATCACTTGATAACCTCCTGAGAATAAACATATGTAAACCACAATAATAACCAACAGTCACACAAAGCGTGACAAATGGGGGCTTATCTTGGAAGCTTGAAATGTGGGTGGCTGTGCATGCACGACATAAACTGTTGTTGCTTTGTGTTTGTTTTTGCTTTGAAGTCAGTATTAACCAAGCAGCAAAATAACAGGTCTGGAAAAACAAATCCGTTCTTAAGACAGCAGCGGTCGGGCGGAGCAGGCTGCTGGACAGGTTTGTTGAGCCTCGGGCAACATGGATCCATGGAGCTGCTGCACTCTGCTCCCTCTGCTCCCACAGCACAGCCTGTTACCTCTACATAAATAATACAATAAACTATTCAAATACGTGTCATCCTGATTCCATTTAGTACAGTCGAGTTAGGTGGTCTCCATCAATCTGAGTCTAAGAAACAAAAAGGGACTGCATAGAGCTATTATTTCAGTTTTCTGTATTCATGTTATTATTTACACACAATCTTTCTCATCGTGAAATAACTTAGTAAACATACTTTTTATTTTAAGCCAAACCATGTTCTTTCTTTAAACAAAGACCTAAACATAACCAAGCAGCTTATCGTTGTACACCATTATCTTATGAAAAGTCTACTTTTTATGTCTTACAACAGTTATCAATTTCCCCTCCGTTAATGCATAAAATGTCATTGAAATAAACGTCTCTACAAAAAAACTACTTGTCCAGTTTTAGTAGAATATTGTTGTTTGGGTTCAAATAAGTATGGAAGTTGCATGAATACAAAAATCCGTTGTTTCTGGAAGTTTTGGGAGATACATGATGTGATTTTTTTTAATCCATTATTCACCTGGTCTAGGAAAAAGAGTGGAAGGGTGGAAAAATCTGATGAATATGTCATCCGTCAGCTTTTCCTAATCTACAGACGCCAAATTACTCCTTTTCAGCCCCACCCCATTGAGACACAGCCAAGTAACTGCGCTATGTTGCAAAACACACACGCACAGACACAGACACAGACACACACACACACACACACACACACACACACACACACCCTCAGGTGTACTGCAGTTATAGCGAAGGATGGGAAAGAGCTCAACCAGGGGGTGAACTCCCGCAATAGATCAATTTACTGTGAGCTGATTCAGTGAAGGCCTTACTACAGAATGCAACACACACACACACACACACACACACACACACACACACACACACACACACACACACACACACACACACACACACACACACACACTCTCAAGAAGGAGTCATCGCACCTCGTCTCCCTCTGTCAGTGTTCGTCACAGAGAGTCATGGCACAAAGAAAAGAAGCTTATCTTTCACCACGCGAGGCCTTTCAAAACACCGCACTATCAAAACAATTTTAAAAGGGGTTGAGTAGATTTTCAGCAATGCCAGGAAGTGCAGAAATGTAACTGAAGTCGGTTCCAATCTCGCCGAAGAGGCCGGGGAGCGACTGTGACAAATCTGCACTCATGTGCCAGTCAGAGCTGTACACACTGCGGTTCAAGTCCTGCAGGAAATGCCTCAGCCATGTTGCTGTCTCTTGGTGGACTTCTGCAGGAATGTAAATTCTGTCCACACACTCACAGACACACACACACACACACACACACACACACAGACACACACACACACACACACACACACACACACACACACACACACACACACACACACACACACACACACACACACACACACACACACACACACACACACTCACAGACACACACACAGACACAGACACACACAGACACACACAGACACACACACACACACACACACTCACACACTACAGGGCCATTCAGCGTGGAAAGGCGTCACAGTGCCACCAACAGGTAAAGGAACAAAAGAACAAAAAGGAAAACCTGTGCTTTCAAAAAAATATCTGCTATTTCTTACAGTTTGTTTCTGTTATAGCTGCTATGGAAAACACAAGGTGCCAAAATCCACACATACGCAGCTCAAATCGCACAAAAATAGCATGTTTCTTTATGTACGGCTAACTTTTATATGTAGTGAACCCAAGACATGCATTGAATGACAGCCACCACATGCAGAAATAAGAAATAAAGACATTAAAAAATAAATAAATACATTTTAAAATATATGTTAATTAATAATAAATATTGCAAAAATAAATACATTTCAAAATAAATATTAAATAAATGCAAAACTAATTCAATGCAATACAAATGAATAAAGATATTTAACAACAGTTTTTTATTTAACTTCAAGTTTTGTTATTTAAAAAATATCTGAATATTATAATTTTAATTAAATGTGTCCTGATCTAAAATATTATGTCTTTTTATTGTCTGATTTATAATTTTTTTAGGTTTTTTTTAATAAGAAAATATAGATAAATAAAAAATAAAATACAAAAACACAAGAAAAGTAAAACCAAGAGAAAACTTAATTGTAAAGTAATTAAATAGAGGAATTGATACAAGAGCCAAACCATAAAGAACATTAATAGCAAATTATGACAATTCGTGCATTTGCTTTTTTTTAATATATATTAATGTGACAGCTTGTGTCCTCATAGCTCCAGCTGTGATTCTCCTAAAATAAAACTCAGGCTGCATGCTAACAGTACGTGCCCACAGACATCTTAATAAATCAGGGCCCATGTGAGCCGTGACAACCGAATTCTGGTTTGCGCCTCTTATACGAGCTTCGCGTTGGGAAAATATTTACTGTGCATGTAAATACGTCCAGGGGGTGTCCAGCTCATGTCTGCTGAAGGTTAGCAACGTTTGACATCTGGTGAAACTGTAGCCCACAGCTGTCGCCAGCCTGACATCTCCTTGCTCTGAAATTTATCTCCCGCCACTGAGACATCTGCCTGCGACATGCCGGCCATATCAGGGACATTTCTGCACACCAAGAGGAGGTTGCTGGGGACACAGGGGCGGACACGAGGAGCACAGAGGGCCCCACTGCTGCTGGGCGGAGGGGTCACTCACTTAGCGTCAAGACATCACATTCCTGCCTCCTACGCCGGGGGTCGTGCTGCTTTGTGACATCTTAACCCCGCTCATAAACTGCTCCACTTGCAGAGGAAACAGGCCCTTGAGGCAGACATGGCCAGCGCTCAGGCCAGTGTGATTAACATTCTTAGGAGATAATAACACTGTTTTGACATATGGCTTATGCAGGGTATGTTTTCACACTGCAGTTTGCTATGGTTTTGTGTTTCTGAGATTTTTTGGTTTTCGTTGTAGGCTTGAGTGACCAACGCCAAAGAAATGGGCCTTTAAACGTGGCAGTGGTGGAAGAAGCGTTCAAACCATTAGCTTCACTAAAGGAAGAAACACTACACTATTAATAACCCCATTAATCAAAGTAAGTGTTATAGAAGTATTGGCTATCAAATATGCCAACAGAATCTCAGGTAAAAGTATTTGTAGTGGATAGTGGTGGAACTATGTAACTACTAAACTAAACTAATATTCTTTTACATTTTAGACTAAAATACTGTATTTTGTACTTAACTTTTTCATCTCACAGCTATAGATCCTTTACCAATCAGCAGCTTAGATAACAAAATCCACAAATGTTCGATATGAATCCTACAATTTCACATTTAATAAAAGTACAGCTTGAATGATTGTTTGATTTATCAGTTAGTTATTTGTCAGAAAACAAATTGGCAACTATTTTGCAAATAGTTAGACTAATTTCTCAGTCAGTGAAAACTGACTGATCACAAGCAATATATATAGTGTTAACAAAACAGTTGCAGTGCATTTATTTTGGCTGCAAATGCTCTACATATGTACACACAGCTGTAGAGGAAGACTGTTGTTACCCCCTGTTGGCAAGAAGGTGAATGTTGACACTGTAAACATATAGTATTTAAAGTATATTTAACTGAACCACAAACTAGTGATGATACATTCAAACATAAATCACAATCATTGTTTTCTGCTGCAGTGATACAATATTATTATGTGTGTGTGTGTGTGTGTGTGTGTGTGTGTGTGTGTGTGTGTGTGTGTGTGTGTGTGTGTGTGTGTGTGTGTGTGTGTGTGTGTGTGAGAGAGAGAGAATGTGTCTGTGTGTGTGTACGTGACAACTCTCCTGCTTTTTCTTTCCAGCGGCCTGTCATCAGAGTTTAAAGTCTCTCCGCTGACCATCTCAGATGAACTTCCTAAAACAAGGAGCTGGGGGACTGACAAACTCACTGACATGCAGAGGCAGATTGAAGCTGGTCAGGGGCAGCAGAAACTACTTTCTGTATGTGCTGCCTTACTCAGAAATCTATACCAGAAATCTGTCCTGTGGTGACCTTTGCAGTGTTGCCAAATTTACCTGGTTTACACCAAATTGGGTTACTATTGATTAAGGCTGCGTACCAAATTACATACATTATCCAGCAGTGGCTCAGTCAGTAGAAGCTTGGACTGGGAATCGTAGGGTCACCGGTTCAAGTCCCCGAACAGACTTGAAAAAATATGGAAAGTGGACTGCTACTTGGAGAGCTCCCAGTTCACCTCCTAGGCCCTTGAAAAAGGCACTCTCCCCATTGCCCCCCCGGGCGCTGCACAATAGCTGCCCACTGCTCCTAGAACTAGGATGGGTTAAATACAGAGAATTTCACTGTGTGTGCTCTGCTGTGTGCATGTATGTGACAATGAAGAGGGTTTCATCCTACGATTCTATCACTTTACTGCAGCTGTATGCACCTTTGAATACAGTGCACATGAAATTACAACATACTATTTACCTCCTGAGCAAAGGATTGTGGGTCAGAATACCTGGGAAATGCAGGACAATGTCTATAGTAGATATTTTTCTGATGTATTAAGTAGTAGTTTGGGCAGATCAAATCTGGGCAGCTTTCTCAACATTTTGCAAGCTTTGGTAAATATTTGATTGACATGTTGATTCAGTTGTTGCAAAGGGATGACAGAGAACTTGCTTATCCCTGATTATTGATGCTGATCTGTATGTTTATGATTTTCATAAAGCATTTCAAAACAGTTTTTGGACAGTTTTTTGGCACGGTTAGGATTTGGGCTTTGGGGTTTTCTTTCCACCGATTGTTCTGATGTCTTTACCCTCAAAAGTAACAAAGTATAAAGAAGGAGTTTAAAGGCAGAAATAAATATCATCCAAGACATTTCCACTGATTTTCCTTTATGAATGTTCTCTTGAATACATGAACAACAGGGAAGTAGTTATGAAATCATAATATTTATTGCTGCTCTGATAAAAATATCAAAGTACAGTCACATAAAGGTTGCACATTTCTTGCATGTCCTTCTCAGCTTTTGTTTTCCAAAATAAAAGTCCCCGGGCGTGTCGTGCTTGGCCTGCAACATTCTGCATAGTTGGGAGTGTTTGACATTTCTCCAAGAGTCTCGTAGCCCTGAGTTCAGCGAGCTCCAGACACAACAGTGACAGCTGAGCGAGGGGATAAATAAAAACACTGTCTCTATCTGTATTACACAACAGTAGCCTGGACACGTCCACATACAGCAGCACCAACAAATGCACGCTCTTCCTCACGCCTTCACACTCTGGGGTGGAAAAAGGAGGGAAAGTTCTGCAGAACATCATAAATGCTGTTGGCCCGTTAGCAACCAGCATTCCTCCGACAGCTGTAAAGTGTTTACCAAACTAACAGATGTCGCAGAAACGAAAACGGTGACCTGCCGTTAAGAAAGCAGCCTGGTATCCAAGCTGGCATATCGGCAAAGGTATTTCAGAGAGAGATGAGAAGACTGCATGCCAAACCAGGATTGCAAGAGTGTCCCGCAGAATTTGTCTAATGTTACTCGCCTCAGGCATCCCAGGCAGCTCTGGTTGTTATCCGGGGGCCATGCAGGGTCACAGAGGCCGTGATGGGCAAGTTTTTTAAGCCTCTAACTTTCCCCATCACATACCACTTCAGGGCAGTGGGGGAAATCACAATCAGGAAAATAACCACTGTCGAGGATAGACAGAGACTTCCAGTGTGACCTTGACCTGCAACATGCCTGGAGCTGATTTGTTGATTGCCAATTTACAGTTTTTATCATTTACTTATATATATTTGTACATTTGAACAGTTCACACACAGGCCTGAACCAATCACTGCCCACAATGACACTGTTTTTGCACAAATAATTATTGAGTGTCAGATTCAACTTAAAAACACGCAACACAATCAAATGTTCCATCACAAAACACAGACATTTTGGGAGTTTTTTGGGTCAATCATTACACAATGGACTGCTATATTCAAAATACAGCTGTCAATATAAACTGGTTTAACTTTGCATTTGTTGATTTTCTGCAAATAAGATCTTTCTTGATACAACAAACTATGCTGCACGCTGCAACTGCACTTTAGATGTCCCTTTATAGAAATACTGTTAGAACAAGAAGAGAACTTGTGAATACATTTCTTTATTCATTTTAATCTTGTGTAGAGTCCCTGCCCAAGAACCTTTGTTGACATAAGATTTCAGACTACATCCGTGCTATATTAGACACTCTGAGTAACAACTGTTTATATAAGCGAGAAATTCCCCCAACACTCAAACCAAACACATCACTTTTACTGTATTTTCTTATTTTTTACCCACGATTTTCAGCATGTGATGCTTAGTCTATAGCTCATTTTAACCCAGAACATGATCCTTAACGAGAAGTTTGATCATGTGATGTGATGTGTCGTCCGTTTACGTGTTGCAGCGTTAACAACTGACAAATTCATACATATAATAAAGTTCAGCTTTTTGTACTTTTTCCACCAAAGAACCAATAAAGAAACAACGAAACTCAGAAATACTCAAAACAGAGTAGCAGTATCTCTTAAAGATGGATAAGATCTGATTGTGTGTGTGTGTGTGTGTGTGTGTGTGTGTGTGTGTGTGTGTGTGTGTGTGTGTGTGTGTGTGTGTGTGTGTGTGTGTGTGTGTGTGTGTGTGTGTGTGTGTGTGTGTGTGTGTGTGTGTGTGTGTGTGTGTGTGTGTGTCAGTTTATCAGTTTGATGTTCTGCTTGTGGAAAATAATTGGAGTGAAGCGCAAGCCGTATTATCTAGCCCGCGGCGCTACCTTACCTTTAAAGAAAGGAATGCAATCATTAGCTTTGAAAGTCATTTATCTTGTGAGTCCATGTGCTTCTCTTTCACAAAGCATTGCTACATACCTAGTGTGCAACTCAATGTGATTCACACTCATTTAAAGAGTCCGTTTCCTTGTTCATTTTAGGATTTAGACTTAATTTGTAAACTGAAACACAACACAACTTTACTGTTGTTATTTCAGTGTGTTTTCACTGTTTCAAAATGAACTTCAACATTTTTGGATGCCTTAAATATGGAAAATTTGGAACTTTTAATCATCAGACATGTACACGGCACAGCATACAAAGTGAAATCTGGTCCATGAATTGAACCCATCTAACGAGTAATGGGCAGTTATTTTATTAAACTATTCATTATATGTTAGAATTTCCTGGCAACTGGCTCCTCACTCCAAACTAAAAACCACAATGTTGACGACAATATACAAAGATGGAGATGACCAATGACCAAGATAAAGACCAAAGAACAATATAGCAACAACCAAAATTGCAATGGCCAAAATCCAATATGGTTACGACAGAGACAAAGATAGCGATGGGCTGGCCATAAAACCAAGATGGAAACAACCAATTACCAAGATGGCGATGGCAAAAGCACAAATCAATCTTAACCGTGCGTCACAAATAAATTGGTGATGGTAAAGTGACTACATCCACCTCTTACATACCGTCTATGCCACTAGCAGTGTCTTTTATAAGGCAATGGAAAGCCTGTGAGTATAAAAGGTTATTTGTTTCAACTTTAAATTATTCAACAGTGCTTGATTTGAGGTGAAATGCTTTTATGCTCGACCAAAAGGAAGTTAACATGTCCTTACATCCAATATTAGCATTGTATACTAAACTAACAGAACAGTATCTGCACATATAGTGAATGTTCAGCACAGGCTGTACATAAAGGTTCAGCGCTATAACTCTGCTGAAGCACCTCGAGGCTTGAACATAATGATCTGTGATCCAAACAAAAAAAAGAGCATCTGAGGACAGAGATGGATCACTCCCACAATCCCTGCTGCACGCACACACCGAGCCTTAATATATATTTTATGCTATATGGTGAGATTTAAAACAAGTCCCATCACGAGTAAATGATGGCCTTCAACAGAAAACAAGAGACTTCATTCAAGTTCAATTAAAACATGACAGAACATCAAGATATTACATTGTAGGAAGTCCGTCATTATTTCGAGCAATTTGTGACACGGCAGGCTTTTACTGTGTTATTTCTGTTTCACCCGAAGCTAAGGTCATTACCATTAAAGAACAAAATGGTACAAATGCAGTCCATGGAAACCAAACATAAACACGCTTCGCTCAAACATATGTGTCGAGAATATAGTCGTAATATTTTGAGACAAAAAACATTTATTTTAGAAGAATAAAGTCTCTATAATTGGTCAAAAAAGTTGTAATATTCGGGAAATAAAGTGGTAATATTTTGAGATAAAAGCTGAAATATTCTCAGAATAGAACGAGCATGAAATTATTTTGGGTAATCACACAAAATAAAGCCATATTACACTGAGAAAATATGCTTATTTCAAAATCGAACTCTTAAGGACTTTAATGTAAATGTAAATAATGTAAGGTAAGAGTGTTTGTATAAGCGGTTTTCTCAAGGTCAATAACTCAGTGGGTTTTAATTACAAACACTTCTGGACAGATTTGGAACCAAATTCTTTAAAGTGACTGGGATAGTTGTATCTTTAGAAAGCAAGACATCTTCAGGCGACCAAATGTTACATATACAGTAATAAGTTCAATCACACTATCAGTGTTTGTGACCTAGGTAGAACCGCCCTAAAGCAGACCTTTCTTTGTTGTCTATTTGACTATAAATGGGTCCAAAATTAACAAACCGAACCTTATCCCGTATTAAAGCAGAATTAACTCTAGAGATTGAGACCATAAACTCATCAGGAAGTTTGAGTTATTAAATCAAGTGAGAAGTTGTCACATTTTCTCGTAGACTTCTATACAATCTGACATCTACTCGATACCCCCTGCTGGATGTTATAAAGAATGCACGTTTAAGGCCTTGGCTTCACTTCCTTTCAGACCTTGAGAGTACTGCTTTCTTGATACTGAAATAGGTTGAACGACAGACATCTTGTGGGTTAACTAAAGCTGCTGATTAAAGATCTTTAAACTACTTTGTTTTATGTGTTTTTATGTCAAAATTCCCCCAAAAAGTAGCTTCCCTCTTAAGCTAACACAACTGACATCATGTTTTATTGACGAAGACTTAACATAAGAGATTGAGACCATAAACTTAACAAAAGAATGTACGTTGTGGAAATAAATGAAGTAGGAAGAAGGGTCACAGTGACTGTGAAACTTGACTTTTGTTTAAGATACACAGCTTTATGAACGCTCATTAACCGGTCAGTTAATCCTGTTTTCTGAACATCTTTAACAACTTGAAGAGCAGAAATATGGATGAAGTGCCTCGCTCGGGGCCATAGCAGTGCTTGATCCAGGATTAAAAACACGTCCTCACTCTGGGAGGAAACATGTTAACCCCTTCAAACCCTGAGGTTATGATACATGACACCAAAGGTGCTCGACCTAACCATATACTTTACCTTGTGGGATAACAGCTGCCTGTGCTACTTAACCCTGTTTCCTGAATAGAAAACCTCAGAAGAGACTCATACTGCAGGCTTAGTTTGTCTGCTATCACTTGTGTTTGTCACTCAACTGAATTTAACCAGTCTACAATTTCACTTTTTATACTTAAGAGCTATAATCCTTAAGATTTTCATGAAATTAAATCCGGTTTTGACACTATATTGGCATTCTTGAAGCAACTTCAGTTGTAGTGGCCAAGTCTGCTAATTATAAGAGACTTTGGGCTTGTTTTTCTGCAGCTACCTACAAATATTGCTGGTCACAGGTTGCCATTTTTGTCTTTGATCCAAAGTCTAGATGCTTATTTGGCCTTGCTTCCAACCTGTCTCTCGTTACTATACTAACTTCTTTAACCTGTTGCATGATCCGTTCAATCAGTTACCATACATATATAAAGATGGCCAGTTTATGCCGGTGTTCTGCAACATTTAAACTCCCAACATAGTTAATTGCAACTAAAAGCAGAGAGAGCGCGAGTGTCCCTGAGCTAAGAGAAACTGCAGTTACTTTATTGTGAACCAGACAATTCATTGAGCTCTCTGATTTTATATGAACACAGTCAGTGTTTGATTATAATTCACTGCTAAGAAACTTATGAATAGAGCAGATACTGCAGGCTTAGTAGGTCTGCATTTACTTTTATTTGCTATACATTTCGTCACACAATTTCCCCCTGGGACTAATCCATTATTTTAGTTGATTGATCATTCTTAAAGTATTCATAAAAATAGAATCCAGTTTTTGATACCTTTGATTTCTTTCAGAAATAGACCCAGATTAATTTCCCAAGTCAGTCAAATTAAATGACTTTGGGCTTGTTTTAATTCATTTCTACAGTGCAGTTGTGTATTTGGGTTTGCTAATCTAAATAACCCATCTGCTGAAATAAAGCTGAGATAAAATTGCATTCTCATTAAATGTCGTTGCACACCTGTTGGAGTTTGTCAGGCTCTGACTCAAACAGGTTTTTGGATGAAGTAAAAATCAGTTCACCCTGATTCACAAGCTTTTCCTACAGCTTCCAACTCTTTAATTCCCTGGAAATACTCCCACTTCTCATGCATAGAGAGAAATGTTTGTTTTCCAAGTGATACAATCATCACAAAGGCATGCATTTCACATGCATTGAATTGAAGTTGTGGCAGGACTCTCAAATATCTTTAAACACCAGTGAGTCCTTCTCAGTAAATGCATTTGCACTGCTGTTTCCCTCTGTCATGCTCAGTTGACATGTTGACGGTTTATGATCCCAGCCTCGCTCTTATTCTGCATGAATCAGAAACAGTATGCATGACGTGTTTTAAAAAGGTTGAAATGTCATTACAAAGCACAGCGTTGCTCCATAATTCATTTTATCTTCCTTGTTGATTCATCGAAATGTGTCATCAACATCTCTGCTTTATTCCCTGTGTAAGTTTTGCAAAAACACAGGTTTCGCTATAAAACACAAATCATTCTTTTGGTTTTATATGTGTTTACTTTATTTGTGATAACTGTCTTCTGTATGAGTCCTGATGATTGATCAGATGTCGAAACATCTAACACCTGAGAGAGTTCTGATTCCAGGAAATGATCCAATGTGATGACTCATTTGCCCACACAATGGATCCACCAGGCTGTTTTTTTTTAACTGATGATAGGTAAGTGTCTCCATGAGAACACACCTCAAGCTGGATTAGTCATTTATCCAAAACGATTTCGACAGACGCATTCAGAAAAGTCGATTCACCCTGATCCACCAACTTTCTCCTCTAGCTTTCGACTCTTAAATTCCCTGGAAATATTCACAAAGAATGAAGGAGCTTTCTCAGGAACCAGGCCTTTTCTCATTTACACATTCAATTCATTTCACAAGTATGGCATTGAGGCAGAACCATGGCATATCTTAAAACAGCAGCCAGTTAAGTCACACACATTATTTCTTCAACACCATTAACAAAGACATTAGACTAGATTTTATTTTAAACATGTCATAAATACAACATAAAGTCGAGCAACCAAACCAGACTTTTAATCGGAGGTGGGAGAAGTACTCAGATCTTGTACTTGAGTAAAAGTAGAAGTACTCAGATCTTGTAGTTGAGTAAAAGTAGAAGTACTCAGATCTTGTACTTGAGTAAAGTAGAAGTACTCAGGTCTTGTACTTGAGTAAAGTAGAAGTACTCAGATCTTGTTCTTGAGTAAAAGTAGAAGTACTCAGATCTTGTACTTGAGTAAAGTAGAAGTACTCAGGTCTTGTACTTGAGTAAAGTAGAAGTACTCAGGTCTTGTACTTGAGTAAAGTAGAAGTACCAGAGTGTAGGAATACTCTGTCACAGTAAAAGTATTCTAAATGTTCCTCCAGTGAAAGTAGAAAGTACTCTCCTCTAAATGTACTTAAAGTAGCGACAGTAAAAGTAGTCATTGTCTGATTGGTCCATTTCAGAATAATATCTCTGATATGTTTTATAATGATTGATCATTAAAGTGTTCTCAGAGCTGGTAAAGGTGCAGCTAGTTTGAATGGCTTTGTATACTGCAGGGTAGCTGCTGGATTTACTGCAGGTGAACTACAGTCTGATTTAAGGGAGATTATATTTATCATCAATAATCCTAATCTGCCTAGCAACTAAATAAATGTAGTGGAGTAAAAGTACAAAGTACCTCAAAAAAATGTTTTTGCAATGAGGCTCATTTGCATAGGACAAGTGATCACCACCTGTCTGCACATTACATAGTTGAAATGTGTTCAAATAGCACAGGAGCAGTGAGGCGTTATTATCTTGACAGTGCATTTCACCTTTTCAGTGTTTTGATAATCGCACAGGTTAGGTTAATTATTAAAAATGTAATATTTTTAAAGTAAGCTCCCAACCCTGTTTGAAGGATGTGACAAACGAAATAATGTCTTATTATCTTTGTTTGTTTCTATGATCTGTTTGTTAGTACCCTTTGTCTGCTCTGAGTGGTTAGCTGGCTGGCTCTGTTGTGATTGGTCGACCGCTTAGAGATGTCCCGCCCCTTAACCTATCACGTTGGAGCGCTAGCCAAAAGAAGCGCAAGTGGTTATTAAAGCTGTGAAATAAATGAAGTGGAGTGAAGTATAAAGGAGTATTAAGTGCCTCAAATGTTACTTCATTTCAGTACTTGAGTAAAGGTTCTTATTTACCGATTGTCTAAGTGTTTTCTAGAAATCCTTTACATTAAGCAGTTGGATCCGCGTGTCTTTGTGATAAAATGAAGCGGCTGTAACTGTATTCTTTTGTACCTGCAGATTAATTATGTCACTCTGAGGCGTCAAACCTGTTGCTGCAGGTTTTTCTAGCTTCTGTTTTTTTTAATAATACAGAGCTGTTTACTTGCTTTGTCAAAGAGCTCACACAATAACAAAGACCTGTTAGTCCGAGTTTTAAACTGTGTGCGATTCCAATATTGTTTTCAGTTTAATAGAAATTGCATTCGTGTTAAATAAGTGCTCAGACTTCCACTGAAGTGTTCTGCGGGGAATTAATATTCCCAAAATCATAAATCCAGAACATCTAACAAGCCTTTATTTGGTGGGCAGTGATTTATTTACAAGCCTGCATTTAGGGGCATGTTTATTTAGTTTAGCTTCAGATATATTATGTAGGGAAGGATACATTATATAAATGAACAATTCATCTGTAGTGTTTTGAGACCAATCAATTAATCTACTTAAACATAAAGCAATATTAGAAATAATTAAGAAAAAATGTCTTCTATATTTCAGAGGCAGTTTTAATTTGTCAGCTTTTTAAAATATTATCTTTTGAGTTTGTCTGACTTTATTATAATACACCTTTTTTAGCCTTGGTCTTTTGTCAAAATGCTATTTTTAGTTTTTATTATATTTATTATATTAAATCATAGTTATCAAAGTCAACAACAAATGTTTTAGTCATCAGAAATTATTGAACATCTCAGCTTTAATACCCATCTGCGAAATGCAATTTTTAAAATACATTGAGTCTCTTTATTATACAACAATATTATAAAATCTATGCTAAAGAGTCTTGAGAATATTGTCTCCAGTGATTGAAATGTTATGTGAAATGTCTGTTTCCTTGTTTCTTGTCCTGACAATAAAGCATATGTTATTGCATGTTAGAATTCAGGAATTGTTTGATTGTTTTTACAAAATAAAATTGGAAAGTCATTTAAAAAAGGGGGGTTTCCAATTTCTATGCCCTTATTGAACTTTAGACACAGTTTCCCCCTCAGATATACAGATATGACGCCGCCTTTGATGCACAAACAGCAAACAGAATTGTAGAGGTATACATCAACACCGTTGTCGGTGAAACGATGGGAACTGAGAGGTATTTCTGAGGTTTCATTAGGCTGAGGAGAGATGTGACCTCGGGGCGTTTTCATTAAAAACCTCTTGCTTTAATATGATGAACTGGAAGATTACCTCTAAGGCTGGTAAACCTAACATCACGTATTTGCCCTGAGGACAGATTAGTGCCATTGATTCATTATTCTAACCTTGTTAACATGGGAACAACTGGTAGTAAGTCCACCTTTTGGAGAAATCATGTGAAGCAAAAATACTGTGAAAGGAAGAAACAGTGAAGATGTTTTGGTTTTGTCAAAGTCCACTTTATTGTCAAAGTTTCCACATGTGTTATACATACAGACAATTGAAATACCGTTTCTGGCATTCCCACAGTGCAAATATAAACAAGAAGATATAACATAAAGAGATAAGAGCCTAGAAATAAAAAGGGGGGAGTGTAACGGGGTATACAAAGAAACCTAAGTAATATATACGTATGTTAGACACAATCAACACAGTTTGACGGTAGTACAGGTAGTTCTTTAGTGCAAAAAATACTTTGTGCAAAATACATTTTCAGTAGAAGTGGAGAATAGAAAGTGACTGGTGCTGGATGAGGGACGGGTGTGTGAGGGAGGGGGATTAATGTCCTGGTGCATTTCCATTGAGGCTGTGGGGAAAGGTGGGTGGGACGGAGGGCAGAGAGGTCAGGGGAGAGATGGGAGCAGGGGGAAAAGGGAGATGAGAGAGGGGGAGAGAGAGGGAGGGACGGAGAGAGGGGGAGCGAAAGGAGAGAGGGAGGGAGAGAGGTAGGGAGGGAAGGAGGAGAGAGAGACAGGGAGGGAGAGAGAGGATTGAGGGAGGGACGGACGATAGAGAGAGAGCGAGAGAGGGAGGGAGGGAGAGAGTGAGAGGAAGGGAGGGAGAGACAGGGCCGGTTCTAGCCCATTGGCTGCCCTAGGCCCCCCCCCCCCCATTCACGTATATTTTATATAATATAATATTACATTTTCATTCGAAATATGGGTTGGGGCATGTTCATTTAATTCAATGAGGGTTTTATATCCCATGCTTTAAAAAAAAGAAATGGTTAATCAATGTTGTTAAAACAAAGATGTGTGCTTAAGGGCGCCACTAGGGGGCGCCCCCCCCCCGCCAATTTGGCGCCCTAGGCGGTCGCCTTGATGGCCTGTAGGAAGAGCCGGCCCTGGGGAGAGAGTTCAGCATCCTGACCGCCTGGTGGAGGAAGCTGTTCCTCAGCCTGGTGGAGCTCGAGCGGAGGCTGAGGAACCTTCTCCCTGAAGGCAGGAGGCTGAAGCGGCTGTTGGAGGGGTGGGTGGGGTGCTTTGCGGGTGAGTCGGGTGCTGTAGATGTCCTGTAGTGTAGAGAGTGAGACCCCGATGATCCTCTGGGCAGAGTTCACGATGCACTGCAGGCTCTTGTGGTTGGAGGCGGTGCAGCTTCCAAACCACAGCGTGATGCAGCTGCTGAGGATGCTCCCAGTGGCGCCTCGCTGCAAAAGGAGTTAAAGGACATATTCATCTTATTTTCAGGCTCATATTTGTATTTAGTGTCTCTCCTGGGACATGTCTCCATGCTTTAATGTTCAGAAAGCTCTTTATTTTTCTCATACTGCCTGTGCTGAAGCACCTCTTTTCACCCTCTGTCTGAAACCAGAGCCCAGTCTGCTCTGATTGGTTAGCTGGCCGGCTCTGTGTGGGAAAGAAACCCCTTTGGAGGAAACACAGAGATTTAAGGCTTGGAAGACCATCTACATGCAAAAACACTTACATAACACACTACAGGAAATGGAAAAACCCCCCAAATCCTAATATGGCCTCTTCCAGTAAAAGATCTGATCACTTTGTCAACAACTGCAAAAGACTTTCAGAATAAAAGCAACAGTGGGTGAATTCTGGCTTTGCATCACACTTTCAAATCGAGGATTTTAAATGATCTTTTCTCTGACAACTGACGCCTACACGCCGTCTCAATAAATACCTGATTCAATACCGGAGAGGCTAAGATTTCATCATTTCCTGAGGCATTGTTGAAACAATTCTGCTGATGTTGTGCAAGATATTTGCCTGCTGTAAACTCTAAGCGCTAAAATAATGAATAATTCTTTGGCTGGTTTGACACTATACCCACTCTTTGTAACCTCTCCACTGATTTGTGGATTTACAAACACTCTGGCTTTATTTAACGCAGCTTTCAAGAGCCAACGTGCAAAACAATTCCAAATGTAAACTCATAATCAAAACTCTGTGAATCTGTCAACGGCTGTAAAGTTTGAGGAATGAAAAAATGTAAAAGTGGTCTTCGTGATGGAGCTGCTGTTTTGCAGTGGAGGAAGAAGTACTCAGATATTTTACTTAAGAAGTCAAAGTGTCAATACTACAGTTTAACAACCCCCTGATTAAGATACTGGATTATTATGCATTCATGTGATTTAATTAAGCAGCTGGATATTTTAACCTGAAAGTCAATGGGATTTATTAGGAGATGTATATTCTGTATGAGTTAACAAATCTAAATATGTAAAGTAATGTATTCAGATAAATGTAATGGAGTAAAAGTTTGTCTTCCAAAATAGTGGAGAGGTGTTCCGCAGTGAGCTGTGTTCGTATCGTTTCAAATATATATCATGTTGGATGAACCCATGTGGTTTTTAATTCAATCATCTTCATTTGTAAAGTTATAAAACTGTAAAACAAATGTAATGAAGTAAACAAATATGATAGTTATGATGAGTTATAGTGGAATATACATAGAAGTAGCAACACAGTACTATAAATACAAGTACCTCAAAAATGTACACTATACAGTGAAGCTGCATCTCTGCTGTTTTGCATAAAATAAATCAGAGCGGTTTCACAACACTGTTTTGATTGTCTTAATGATCTGTGTTGTGCACATGTGACCACAAACTGTACCAGAGCACTTTCTGCAAACAGATTTAAACACCTGAGGCTAAACAATAAAGATGCATATGTCCCGGTGCAGGGAGGGGCGGCACATTATGCAATCACCTGTTTACACAATACTCTCAAAAGGACAAAGCTGCTGACAGTGGAGGAGAGTAACTAAGCCTATTTACTCCAGTAATGTACTACAGTAAATGTTGAGGTGCTTAAGGTTGAGTATTTTAATGGTATGCTTCTTTATACCTCTAATCGTTGGATGTTGGATGTTGTCCTTTTTACTCCACTACATGTAATAGTTTTTTATTTACTCAGATTTATAAATCTATCTGTGAAATGCAATCTAAAATATCCAGCAGCAGTTTCTTTAAAATGAGCTCCATCTTTACCCACACTAATAACACATAATTAAATAATCACAGTCCACTATTTAATATATGATTATGAAATGATCAATTACACATTTCATTTGGGTATATTTCATTGCAGACGTTGTAGTTTTACTTGCTGTGAGTAAAATATCGACAGTACTGTACTTAAGTCCAACTGCAAAGTACTACAGTTCAAAGTGGATTATTTGAGTCGTTTAACTGTCCTGCATTTATTGTAAAGCTTTAGTTATTTCCCATTGTTATTCTGAAATGTACTAAGTATATTTTGACGGTGATACTTTTGGACTTTTACTTTAATAACACTTTGAAATGCAGGACTTGCTTGTAACAGTATTTCTACACGTGTGTATTCCTACTTTTTACTGAAGAAAAAGAGATTAAGATTCAATTAGATTCAACTTTATTGAAATTGAGCACAACAAGTACCAAGAAGAGTACTACAAGATCTGAGTACTTCATCGCACGGAGTACAAGTACAAGCTTTATTTTAATAAATTCAGTTGTTCAACCAGTTGTGATTACACAGTACAATACACAGTCTGAATAGAAACACATGCATTACAGAGAGATGTGTGTGCAAACTGCCAGGTTTGTCCAGTTTTAGTCAGGACTTGAACTGGTGACCCTTCGGCTCTCAACCCAGATCTCTAGACACTGAGCCACTGCTGGTATTTTAGTAAAGGATCTGAATACTGCTGTAGATTCTGGGCCTCCTCCTCAATGCCGGGCAGGAAGTGAAAAAGAAGAAAAAGCCCTGGTACAAAAGCAGAGGCTAAAAGACTGATTATATTTCAGCCAAAGGAGAGAGGACGGCGGGGTTTGTACACATTGCCCTTTGTACGCGCACACAGCTATTGCTAGAGTATAAATGGGGATATTAAAAAAAAAAAGCGTTGGTGAATTCCTCAGGTAAGCCATCACTGTGAAGGGACCGGCCCAAACAGGCAGAGCGGGGCTGGGCTCTGCAGCCAGAGGGAGTCTTCACCCTTCATCTGGGGTTTGGACTTTCACTCAGCCTCGCCTACACACAGACATCAAGGGGGAAAAGAGGGAAAGCTGTTGTGAACGTTTTTCACAACAACAAGACAACAAAAATAAATTCTAGTAGTGAATTTAAATTGTATATTTTATGTGTGTATATATTTTTTTGATTGCAATTTTTTATAAACTAACTCTGTTTACATAAATATTTTAATACATTTGATTTAATATTTTTATTGCACATTTATGGAATTTCATGTATTTATTAAAATATGTTATATTTATTTAAATATTTTGTTTTGTTTTATTCTAAAATGGAGCAACTCTCATGAAACAAAGAGTGTTTTTTATTGAACATTTTATTAACTATTAATGTTTACAGAAATATTTTATTTGATGTTTTTACTGCACATTTTTTTATGGAATTTCTCAAGTTTATTTATTTTTTAAAGGGTTTATATTTGATTCTAAAATGGAGCTCATGTAACAAAAACAACTACTTAATAAAACTGTAAATTCTTGACCAATTTGATTAGATTTTCATCTTTTCAAAATTATATTTGAACTAGTTTTTCTTAGTATCTTCCCTTGATTTGTATATCAAAACTGCTGCACATGATAGAAAATAAGAATAATTGGCCCGCTTGTGTCAGCATGAAAATGAACATGAAGCAGAAATCCTAGTTAATCAAAGAAATGGTTATAAGTAGTTGAAGGTGTGGCTGAATAAGACTTCATTCCCTCTGAATCCCTGTGAAGTAAACAGGCGACAAAAGAGGCCAAACTGAGGAAATCCACCCACTACTGACCTTCTCTTTGTTCTAATCCACAGTGTTTATACAAAACGCACACATGCATGAAAGTATTCTCAGTTTAATGGCAAGCAACAGAGAAATTCCTCCTAAGTCAACACGCAAGATAAATATCAAGTCGTCATGGCAAGTGTCCCACATTGTCTCTCAGCGAACACACAAATGTGCTCCCATTGCTCAACACAGCCTGCAGCTCCATCAGCCATCCACACATGTGTCCATGCAGAGGACTAAAGAGGGAGGATAAGGGTGGAGTGGTGACTGGAAAAACACGAGGAAAACCAAGAATTAAGCACAATGTCTCCATAATATTCAGACATTCACAATTATATTAAAGCTGCTCAGACACACAGCCATGTTTCTGAACATGAATGATGCAAAAGCTGTGATAACATAGCTGCAGGCTGTTGGAAAAGAAATGCTCACTATAGACGTGTGTGCACACGTTTGAAACATTATAGGCCTATTAGGGAAAATTCAATTTTTGCAATTCATGCACTGGAAGTGAAAAACAAAGGCTGGAAATCAGTCGAATGAAATAGGGAGCAAATGTCTCCTTTATCGGTGATTAAATACGTTTTGCATCTATGTTTTGCAGCTTTTAATGAAACAGATTCAAAGTTCCTTGTCTATTCGCATTTATTGTGCAATGCCAGTCCCTCATCAGAATCAGAAATACTTTATTTCAAAATGCCTCAGAGGCAAATGCTCCAAAACTTAGGAGTTTCCAGCGGTTCATATCAGTAAAATCAACCGATGTTCACACTGCCTGTAGTCAAATAAAGCAGTACCAATGTCTGTAAAACTCCCAACCCATTGAATAACATTACAATTTGACATGACAAACTAGAATGGGGCTTGCGTAGCAGAATCCCACCAAGACCAGGGAAGACGTAATCCTGCAGACAACCAGAGAAGCAAAACAACAAACTGAACCAAACACACAACCTGTTAGACAGAGGTATAGATTCCAAATAGTCAAATTGAAGGTGGAGCATAGAAAGAACAACATGTCAAATTCATTTGCTCATCCACAGGCAAGAAAGTCACCTCAACTAGAACCTCAAGTTGTTTCTGAAATCATCATTTTCTATTGCTCATAAGATCTTCAGAACTTCTAATGCATAACTGAGTTGCATTGTGGGAAATGTACTATTGGGTGTTTTTGAAGTACAATCCGTACTTAAAAGTTATGAAGTCGCTCATTTCTATAACTCTTTCTATAACCTCTACCTTGTAAGTCCCTCAATTGTATTTACTGAAGCACTAAATCACTGTTGTTCTTCTTTAAGGCTTTAAGCAATGCAAACTGTCGTTTTTTTCAAACCAGATCTTAGCTATTTGCATATTCTGCACAAACAGAAGCTTGTCCAAAACTTGTATCTATCTAGATCAAACGTCTTGTATAACCTGTGAAGTGAGACTGAGCAAGGCATAATAAAACCTCCTCTGAAGTAAACATGTTTATTTAAAATGTGACCATCCCAGAAACATTGCCCATCAAGCGATGCACCTCACAGTGTGTTCGCCCTAACTTGAGTCCTTGCCAAAGTACAGCTTTTTGTGTTTTTAGGATGAATCACAAGTTTGCCATAGTTTGGTTAAAGATGGAACATGTGCACTTGAAAAAGAGGATTGACAGGGTGTGAGCACATTTACATTGATGAGGGGAGAACATGATATCTTCACATTTGAAGGGTTGAGTGTTTTCCTCTAACATCACAGCATGTGTCTCTGGGTCAATGATCTGATGGGGAGCATTTAACTGGAGACATCTTAATTAGTTACTGCTGACTGCCCTCTGCTGTCTGCACGCTGAAGCTGCATCAGGTGGTAAAGGTGTGGTCAGAAAGACTTAATGAGAGGATTTGCATAGTGGTTTCGAGTAGGTACATCACCTTTTTTCCCCCATTTTGAGTAGTTAAATACAGCAACTACAAAACATTTTGGGTAAGAAAAGGATAAAGATTGTTTAGTAAACTGTGAAAAAGGTGCAAGTTGACCAGTAAGACAACAGATACCCTTTTTGTTGTTCATATTGTCTAAAAAGGTGTAGAACCTACATTACTTTGGTGGGGTTCTTCCCTTCTGGTTTATGTATGACTTATGAACACGTGGGCACCTTTAAAGTAAACAGATTTTTTAAAGTTATATTCTTAAGACATTTGTTTGACATCAATTTGGACTGGAGTTAGAAACTACATTTCTTTCTAGTGTAGCCTTTGATGTAATTTAGCTTTTTCTAGTAATTGTTTAGTCGTAAATCTTTAAGATTAGCTTCCCTAACAGTGTTGATGGTGTATTTAAACACTGTTCAACATTAGAACATCAAGCCATCGTGTGTTGGTAATAAGGTATTATTCCCTCTGAAGCCTGATTCAGAAAAACACATGGTGCAGTGATCAGATTATTTCCGACCTTTATAAATATACTTTGTATGATGGCTCAGAACAAGTTCAAGAAGGAAGACTATAAGTTCAATCACTCCACAGGCTGCATATAATCAGCTCATCACGGGTGTTCTCTCTTTACCAGTTACATTTCACCACAATCTCCAGCAGCCAATCGTTGTGTTGTAGTCAAACTTTCCAATTGCTCTCCTCTCTCCTGCAGTCAGCTGGGATTTCAGGTGTTTATGCTAATCCAAAGACCTCATTGCACCTCCTCTTCATCCCATCTCCACATCTTCATCATCCCTTAAGGTATACAATATAAGGCTCGGGGTCTAATCGCCATAGACTATTACGTTTATATCATACGGTGCATGTGTCAATAAATGATCTTTAAGCAAAGCATGAAGTCTCTCCTGATTGAAATATCTTCTACAACAGTTACTAAAAACAAACCTTCTCTAAAAACCTCCACACCCAGCTCTGTGAGACAGGAATAAAACAAATAGATGAGGTGCTCTGTAATTATTTGTCTAGACGGTTTGGAAAGAAAGCACTTGTATCATTCTTTCCCCACAGATGCACAGCATGCAGTGTTTTGGTCCTGGGCGCAGCTGCAGAAAAATAAATGCAAACAAGATCACCCAGCCTGAAAATACTGACACTCCCTTCACACTGTATTTGCATCATCAAGGTGAGGTCATTTTGGGTGTTTCAATGCACACAGCATAAGGTTTTGCAAGGATGTTTATTTTTAGCCTCAGCTCCTCTAATAAGTCTGAAATAAAGTGTGTGACATTCAGAGCCTTAAGGACAAAATGCACATATTGAAACCCATTAAAGCCACATGTGTCACGGTGTGTGAGAAAGGACCCAAGCGCAGAACGAATTGAGGAGGCAGTCATGGTGTTCAAACTAAAGCTGATAACAAAGAAGGGGACCAGACCAGGTCATGTAAACAGACTCAAAACAAAAAGGAAAAAACTACTAACCAGGGGACATGATATACGAGGCAAAACACGGACAGGAACAGCAGGAAACATCGACAACCAGACAAAAAGGGGAACCAAGACTAAATACACAAGGGTGATCACAAGAGGAGAGACAGCTGGAAGGGGGAGGAGAAACACAGGGGCAACAGGTGAACACAATGACACAATCAGGCACAGGAGGGAAACGCAGACAGGAAGTGAAACTCAACATGACACAAGAGGGGAAAACATTTCAAAGTAAAACAACACAAGGACATGACAGACGGATCAAGGATCATGACAGCCTGAGTTTGATCCATTTATATTTTTGTGATTAGTCTTTGAGAAAAATATAAACCAATAATTATCTCTGACTATTTTTAACAAACATTTGTAATTGACTTTTACAGATATTTTACATTTATTTCCTGAGATTATTTACATCTTTTTTGGACACTTTTTCGTGCGTTATTGGGGGTATTTTTGAGATTCACATATGTTCGGACATTTTTCGGACACGGACCGCTTTTAACATTTGCTGTAAATGTTTAGATTTAGATTTTACATTTGATCAAGTCTGTAGTTTATTCCACCTTTCAAATGTTTTAATGTCTGAACACACTGCTGCTCCTGTAAAGAAACAATTTCCCAATTTGGGATAAAAAAATACCTATCTAATTTATATAAATCTCACAATGAGGTAGGTTATAGTTACTTTTGATCGATTCATCCGTTTATTCACGCGTAAAAACGAGCGAAAAACGCGTGTTTTTACACAAATTAGGCCTACTCGCCTTGTGGCACACTTGGCTTCCCATAATTTTCCGCTCGTGAGTGGCATGTTTTGCGCGCTCGAATATTGACACCATTCTGGTTCCATAGAAGATCGCATCCAGTCCCAATGGACACGAGCTATCATCAAGCCCTAGCTCGTCATTCCCCAGTATTATAATGATGTAAGGCACTTTAGCATGATTTTCTTACCGTAAAAACTGTCTACAAGTGCCGAAAGCTCCCATTCTGACAATGTCTCCATCACAAAGATGTCCATGAGCTCCAAAACCTGTAATATTAACAATAAGATAAGAGAAAAACGTACTTCTTCTTTTTTTAATATCAAACAATAGCTTCACAATTTGGTAATATATCTGGGAGCCTATGTCTCTATCACAAATATATATATTAAAAAGCAACATGATTCAACACAAAAGATCTCTGTTAATTACTGACTACTATAAATTGTAACAGAACAAGCAAACGGTAAAGAAAAAATGTTCATTCATGAATTGTGGTTACAGACTAGCATATTTCTGTCTCGAGTTGACATTTACTTTTCAGGAAAACGAGTATATATACAAACCTTGAATGAAAGATAGTTGAGTCTTCCGTATAACGTTGTAGAGTTCTTATGGTTAAGGCTTGATGGAGAGAACGGATCGAAAAAGACCGCTCTTTATATTATATGTAGGCTACAGGTTGTTTTTTTTTACCTCCACACAACCAGCTGGGTCATTATAACACAGCTGTTTTCTGGTGGCAGTGTTGTTGGCTGTTGGACCTGACCGGGATATACGGAATTGTGAATTTAAATAAGTTAATATTGATTTACAAAACGTATACCTATATGAGGACTTATTTTACACATCGTTGCTAATTGAGTAAGATAGATTAATCAGGCATGCTGAATATTACTCATATTTAAAGGCATGTGCTTGAGTCGTTTATGCCGTAAAGCGTTTAGAATAAAAGAGTGCCTTATTATTACAGCACTGTAAAACCGGGTTCAGCCGTCACTGACACTGACCCAGCCTCCAACCCAGAGGATGGGTGGCTCTAAACTACCCAGCACTGTGGATTTAACCCAACAAAATGACCCAATATTCTCAACCTAGGGTTTTGGGTTGATGAAATAACCAAGCAATAATGTACCCCCTTTTAAATAATTCTTAATATTAAGCTGAATAGTCAAGTTTGAGCCCTTTTAAGTGCTGGTGCATGAACGTATTTCGTAATATGTATTTTCATGGCCAAGCTGCAGTCGAAATAGATGGATTTTCAGTCGATGGTAACAATGGGGAGCTCATTCCTCAAGCTTTAACTTCAGTAACATACCTTCGGTGCTTCGTCCACCTCTGGTTGCAGCTGTATGCAGTCTGCTGGGACGGTTTTGAATGGACTCCCTTCTTCTTCGGGATCCAGTCCGTGTTGTGCAGCTCGTCTGTGTGTCTGGCAGCTGTATGCAGTCTGCTGGGATAGATTCCCTTCTTCTTCGGGATCCAGTCCGGGTTTTGCAGCGTCCTCTGAGTGTGTCTGGCAGCAGCGCAGCGTGAAAGCAGTGGGAAGCAGAAACACTATGGCTGCCACTCTGTCTCTCACTCAGGTAACACTGTCTTACAACTCAAATATAACGACAGCTAACGGTGTGTGTACTCCGTGTCTCCTGCTGGGGGTACATTTGAACATTGTTTTTAAACTAGGCGGGCAGAAACGCGATAATAACTCGCCCGTTGTCTCTTAATATAGAAGTTTGGTGTTGCTGTGACTGGGAAAAGTTTCTGCCTAATCTCTGTGGGGACTGCGTAAGGGCGTAGCTAGCTAGTTAGCATGCTAGCTAACTAACCGCCAGTTAGTGTCCAGTGGGGGACTCTTTTACTGCCGCTTTTATCAAACTCGAGATAAGCCATGTAGCGTTACTTGTCTTCGTTTCGGTTTGCTGTGTATTTCTATTCCTGTTTTGCGTTGCTTCGTTTTGCTGCAGGCTAGTTGGTCCTGGCTAAACAGATGTTGGTACGGGGTACTCATGTGTTGCGGCTTTACTGTCATTTCTCCTGCTAGTTACGCCTCTGCTAACACTGTTTACCGCTAAAAGTACACTCTTTATTCCTTAAAGATCACGTTTAGGTTCCCATGCTAGTTATGTAGCTTGCTATGTGTTAACACTGAATTACAAACCTGGTTGTTGCTAATATTAGAAGTACTTTTAATTTGCTATTCTTTGCACAGCTTAATGTAAATAATATCCTACTTTAAAATTGTGTTAGCTGTAAGTGGCCCTTCATAGTGTATATTTGACAGGTATTCTACATATTTTTCTCTTTTACTGTCTAACTTTTTAGTTCTGATCTATTTTGAGATGTTTATACTTTATGTTATGTTTATTTTCTAATGTTTTCCTTTTCACATTATGTGCAATGCCTTTTTTACATGCTGCTGTGACGAAAGCAATTCCAAAATTCGGATCAAAAAAAGGAAATCTAATCCAATCTACACATGTTCACTGGGCACCCATTGCCATTTACTAAATGGACAACGTTAACTGGTCAGCTGCTGTGGTTTGTTTTCTATCATGTTTACAGACAGCATATTGTTAACAGTTGTTTTACAACAAGAAAAAGAGGAAGTGAGTTTGTGAAACCAAGAGTCAGCACTGCTGTCAGTCTGTTGTTAGCCAGTTTAAATATAGTTATGTGTGTGCAAACATGTTTGTTTGCAGTGACAATAAGTTATTTAGCAGGTAGCAAACAGGTAATAATTAGGTTAAAGTCCCATACTTGTTACCTGAGACAGTGTTGACCTGTCAACAGACAGGAGCTGTGTGCCAGCAGCAGATCTGACTTTATCTCTTACAGAGGAGTTCAAAAGCCTGGGCTGATATCTCTGTGATGTAAGACTGTGTTGCTCTGTCCGGCAGGCAGGAATACTTGTTACACATTAATGTGATGCTGTAAGTGAATGGGAAAATGGACATTTCTTGAACGAAATAGACTGGTGTGCCATTTATTCTTCAAAAAAGTTAAGAAGGGGCTAGAACAGAAAAAAGCAATCCCTTATTCATAAATAATAATTTCCCAATGTCAATAAATGATCTAAATATTGTTTGAATCTGTTATGTTAACCTCTGCACGATCTTATCATCTGCTGCTGATGTATGGGGTAGCTTGGCATATGATTGAGGAGTGTTTTTGCAACGCTCGTTTAAAGAGTCACCAGTACAATGATGACACTGTTACAGCCGCCAACAGTTCCAGGCACACTATTGTGTCTCACAGAAAATAAGTTGCATTGGCCAGAGAAAGATGTGTGTGTGTGGGGGGAAGGAAGGTTGGTTGGTTATCTCGCTGTAAATTGGCGGTTGACAAAGCTGACAGATAACTAATGCTCATTACAAGCTGTTAGTCTTCTTCTGGGCCTTAGCTCTGTCTGTTACAATTCTTAGAGGTGTTTGCGACACCATTGTTTTACATTATGGGAGGATTTTGCATGCCAATTGGTTTCTCCGTGAAGCAATAAGAGCTTTATGCACTGGTTGAAATTGCCACTCCCCTGTTGATTCACAACTCGGACAATTACCGTGGTCCACTCCTTTCCTCCTTTGCTGCACCTTTTAAGAATTTTGTCATTTTCAGCTATATGGAGAAGGAACTGCTGATTCCTTTCCTGTTCAGCCCAGCAGTGGATGTATGAACACCGGATAGGAGGGTGTTAAGAGAGGATATGACGGAAGGCAAAATTAGCTGTTGTCTGTGGAGTGACGCCCTGTTGTTAAAGTGTCTAAAGCTGACCATCAGTGGCCTCTGGAAATGTAGACGATATCTTGCAGTCATTACTCTCCCTGCTTGCAATTTCCCAGACCTCTTCTGTGTCATGGTGACTCATAGATGTTTAATGTATGTTGCAAGACACATGACGTGCTCATCTTGGCCAAAGAATCGTGAGTGGTATTATCCAACTACTGCAGAGACGATGTATTGATTGAGAAAATTATTACAGCTTTGACATTCGACCAACCAGTTAAACATTTACCAGTTCAATGTATTTGGGTTGGGCAGTGTTTGTCATCTACAGATCTGGAAACTTGTGACCTTTTTCTCAATTTGTTTTGCATTTCATAGACAAAAGATCAGTTGGTTTATCCCAAAAATCATTCAAAAAAGGCAATAAAATATTATTGCAGCCCTTATGCGAGAATATAGGGCTGCCGTTTACAATCACTTTCATAAATCAACATATTTGCCAGTTATTTTCTCAATTTAGTTCTATAAACTGTTTGAAAATAGTGAAAAAATGTCCATCCCAGTTTCTCAAGTCTAATTATAAGTCTTGTTTTGTTAAAATATTAAATTTTAATATGAAATAAAGAGAGAAATCAAGAAAATCTCAACATTTGAAAGGCCGAAAGCAGCATTTCCTGCCATGTTTTAATGAAAGATTCACTTACTTACTGTCCTGGCTTGACTTGTTTTGTGGCTTCATCGTACCTAGCCTCTTTAATCGTTGTGGGAACATTAGTTCTAAAGTTATAAGTCTTATTCTCTGGCAGTTAACTGCATTCGTTCCTTTTTGTCTGAGCAGCGACCAAATCAAAGTCACTGTGTTTGCTACTCCTTGCCAGATGTTTTGGGTCAATGACAAATAATACAGCTGTTTTACACATGATGAAACGTAAAGCTGAGTTATGGACAGATTGGTTGAAGCATTTGAGTCTGCAGCCGCCATCTGTAACAAATCAGACTTTTTTTCTTTTATGACAGCTTGCCTTGGCTCGGAAACAAACTCGCTTTCTGAAGCCAGCGAACATTCGTTGATACATTTCAGCGTATAAACCGCAGACCTGAGAAAGCATAATAAAGAATGAGTTTATTCTCTTAAGGATTATTTTAAGGGTTTGAGAAATGGTTGATTCATTCTGTAAACTTACATTTCCTATTTCATCCTTTTCTTTACAGCTTTCCAGTGGAAATCCCATCTATGACAAATACTATCGACAGGTAAGCAAATATATCCTAATGAAAAATCCTATGGTTCTATTGAGATCACGCCATGTTGTCTTGTGTGCGATTGTATGTCTCTCACATACCTGATACTTTATATTAACGCAGTAACATCTACTCCTTCTGAGGGACTTTAAATAAAAGATAAACAAGATCAGAATAAATCACATTATGACAATTTGCAAAACTAAATTGCATACTTTGAAACGTTCATAATGATGCATAACCAACACGTGATCATAAAGTCATATAATAAATACATCTCAGTTATTGTGTGCTGTTCACATCACATCATAAACCATCATACCAAATATAATTGATATTCAGTATCAGATTTTGCCTTATCGGATTTTTATTTTCTCCTTAGTTCACATAGATTAGATAAACGTTATTGATCCCAAATTGGGAAATATTTGTGTTACAGCAGCATGTTAACAATTCAATCAAATAAACAGTAAATATATGTATATCAAAGGTTGAAGATATATATCCCTGTAGAATATAAAATACTAAATGTACAGAATAAGTTAGAATACACTGTAATTCAACCTACTATAACCAGAGGATACTATATACACTATACCCATTAACTTTGGTTACATGCGTGGACAATATATATCATATGCAGTGACTACATCGCTATTTAGTCATTTTAAAACCAAATGTAATAGAAATACTTATTGTAATTTTGGTGCAATGAGCCTCAAACTGTGAGCTAGCTTTAGCAGCTTAAATGAAATGTAGTGTAGCAGAGATGTGTCTTCACTCATATCAGCTTCTGTGTCCACTACAGAAGAGCCTCTATGAATTAATAATGTTTCCGTTTGCTCAGCACGTCAGGGGAGCTCCCTTTGAGCCTCATGAAAGACTTTCAGCAGATCCAATACCAAGCTAATAGACTGCTGAGAAAATAGCTCTGGTTTATTATCAGTATTGATTCAAGACACTCAGAGTCTCTTCTGTCCAACAGAGCAAACCTCACAGCTTTCATTTGTTCTTTATTTGCCTCCCCCTTTCTCCTATTCACACATGATTTCAGTGTTGGGGTCTGAAGCTCTCTCTTATATTGAATTCTGTTTGTTTCTCAGCAGCAGAGATGTGCTACTGATGCTTCTCAGATGTTTTAAAGATTAAGATTCAACTTTATTGTCATTGCACAGAGTACAAGTACTAGGACAACGAAATGCGGTCTCTGCATTTGACCCATCCTAGTGTTAGGAGCAGTGGGCTGCCATTATGTACGGCCCGGGGAGCAGTGTAGGTAACCAGTGTCTTGCTCACGGACACTAGGTCTTTCGGGGACTTGAACTGGTGACCTTCCAGTTCCCAGGCCAAGCCCCTAACCACTTTGCCACCGCCCCACTAAAACAGGTGTCATAAACCAAGGGACCCTTAGCTGAAAGAGAGACACAGCAGGGACCTACGTATAAAATTGAATAGCATACCAGACCTCAAATTACAAATAAGTTGGCCTAGACTGTCGTGTATAAACAACCTTTCTATGAGGCATGCAGTGCACAAATAATTAATGTGTACACACTAATTTGCTATTATGGGTAGGTAGGGGATTGAGAGTATGTTACCCAGCTAATGGTACTATGCAAAAATACATTTAGATTAAAGGTGGGACAATGACATTGTGCATTAATTTAGGTTGTGCAAATACATTTTTGCTAATCCTAAAAGCAATAATAATAATAATGCTAATAATATGTTGGATTTATTCAGAATTCTGAAACTAGTTTATCCCTGACAAAATTTTTTTGAGAGCTGCACCACTTTAGAATGAAATAAATAAAAGATAGATATTAAAAAAATATTTAAATAAAGAAATGAAGTTTCAGGAACAAAGTGAAATAAAAAAAATATATAATAAAATACAAATAATCCATAAAAACACAAGAAAATAAAGAAACAGAACACAAGGTAGAACTAAACACAAATAGAATAACAATATTTATGCAAACATAAGAAATGATTGTACTAAATTGGCATTGAATTTAAATACATTTGAAAACATTATTAAATATAAGGACCACCTGTTGAAGATCCACGGTAAATAAACTAGGAATTACTTGCTTGCAGTTTTATTTATTTGTTTGTTTTGTGTGTAGGTTGATCCGACTGGCAGTGGGCGAGTGGCGGCAGCTGATGCAGCTCTCTTCCTGAAGAGGTCGGGTTTGGCAGACTTGGTCCTGGGGAAGGTGAGCATAGACTCTCAGAGCACCATCAGGAGTCTCTGTTGTCTTTGCTGTTTGTATTGATGGTTTTTAATTGTGTGTCTCCATAGATCTGGGACTTGGCAGACTCTGAACGTAAAGGTGCTCTTAACAAACAGGTGAACAGTTGCATCATAATGGATGTTTTTGTTTTATAGACGTCTGTTGAGTTTGATTTATACATTTGTGTCACGTTCTGTTCACTTGTTCCTCCCAGCAATTCTTCATAGCGCTGCGGTTGGTGGCCTGTGCTCAAAATGGCCTGGAGGTGGCGCTCAAGAACCTTCATGTGGCCGTTCCTCCGCCTAAATTTGTAAGTCTGCTTCATGTCTGTTTGAACACATGTCTCCTGTCTGTTTTAACCTGCCCAACACCAAATGGTGTTTGTGGAATAAGAATTGTTTGTTGAAGTGCTTTGAAATTGTATTGAAGTATAAGTGGGTTTTGTTTTTCTCCAGCATGACACAAGCAGTCCGCAGTTAGCAGTGGGAGCAGGTGGTGACCTTGCCTGGGTCGTCAAGGTGAGGCAGCTATACGTTTATATCTTTTTGTTTTAATGTGTCCTAATTAAGACTGAAAATGACTGCTAAATTAATAAATCAATCAAATGTATCAACTAAATAAATGAAATCAAAAAGCTTCACTTTATTTGAAGAAGCGTACGTATACTAAATGGTTCAATTACACTCAGCATTTATCCAAAGATGGCAGCATTTCCTTGTTTCTTCGGGAGAGAAAGTCATCTGTTAACTTGCATAAATAAAAACATCTTTAGTTTTCGGTTCAGTTCATAAGAAATAAATGGTACGCCTTTTCTAAATTTAATTCATCATTCTATTTACTTATTTTCAGTTCCTGCATCATGTTTGAATCTTCCATCCCTAATCATTTTTCTCCCGTTTTGATTTCGTTCCAGCCCGAGGAGAAGATGAAGTTTGACTCCATCTTTGAGAGTCTGGGTCCAACAGGAGGGATTTTAACCGGGGACAAGGTCAAACCTGTCCTGCTCAACTCCAAGCTGCCAGTGGACATCCTGGGCAGGGTATGATCCTAAAACAACACTTTTGTTTTTACAATCTATTGACTGAGGATTTAAAAATAATCCTGCATGCAAAGGGACAAAACTAAAGGGAGAAATCCTATGCTTTGAAAGAAATGAAAGTGCCATGCATCTAATTTAAACATCCAGAATATGAAATAAAGGAAGCGAGAGTACGTACTGAGTCAGCGCTTCCAAGGGCACATGTTGTTATGTAACGTGTGTGTGTGTGTGTGTGTGTTTTGAAGGTGTGGGAGCTCAGTGACATCGACAGAGACGGCATGTTGGACAGAGATGAATTTTCTGTGGTAAGAAATGAGTTAACACCAAAGGGGAAAGAAACCGTATCGGTTAAATAACAGTCACTTGGTTTCAGTGTAGGCGGTTCTGTGAATCATGAATCATAAGATATTGTGATTCAGTCAGAACGTCTACATTTATAAGAACTAGCACGTACTAATTCCAGTTTCTCGAAACATCTGATGCATCATATTTTGAAGGGATTATAATTTGAAGATGTGGTTTTGTATGTGTCACACTTTACATCGCTACTCAGTTGAATGCGATTAACAACCAGCGTGTATATTTCTCTATGATTGGGGGAAAAAATGTATTATAGGTTTTTAATTTACTCAGGAAAACTAAAAGAGTTTCTACCGTTGTTGTTTATTTTGTATTCTATATTTAGTATTGCCAGAAATCGTCGTGATATCCAGATTTTTCGGCCATACATGTGTTTATGCGTGTGCTAACATTGTGTGTAGAGGTGCAGAAATACCAAGATATTTTAATGAATTAGAAGTAATTATACCACTCGCTTTCAAGTATAAGTATTGCTTAAATAAAAGTACAAAAAGTACCAAAGCTAAAAGTACCTATTATTCACAAAGGCCATAGCATAGGGTATATCATATGACTGATTATACTCATTCATCCGTTAATGTGTGTATCATTTAAATGTCTGCAGCTAGTAAAGGTGGAGCTAGCTTTGATTCATTTTAATCTGCCAACTATTGGTTGAAGTATGATTTAGCGTTGATTGGAAATACTCAAGTTAAGTAGAAGTACTGCAAAAAGGTAGTACAATACCTAGGATAGAAGTACTTTCTACTGATTATTTATAAAGTTGCTATAAAACCAGGCTCTGAAAATCCTTCTGTACCCTGATTATTAATAACCACCGGATCTTTTGATTGGTGACTGTGTTTTATAATTGATTTTTGTTGCCCTTTCCCAGGCCATGTATCTGGTGTACAGAGCCCTGGAGGGGGAGCCTGTTCCCATGTCCCTTCCACCCCCCCTGGTTCCTCCCTCCAAGAGGAAAAAACCCTCGGTGCCCCCCGTGATGCCCCT